>NC_057814.1:109024100-109039932 GCF_018294505.1 Triticum aestivum | reverse complement strand
CCTGCGGGCCGCGGCGGTGGGAGGCCGGAGGCGGGCCACATGTCGCCTCGCCACTGGCTCGGGGCGGCGGCGCGGATGTCCGGCGGGCGCTGGAGGCGTCCGCCCGCGGAGAGGGGATTTTAGGGTTACGGGAGACTGCGAATGTATTTCGGGATGCCCACATATAAATAGGTAGAGGGAGCTAGGAGGCTCCAAATGAGGTGCGGTTTTCGTCCACAAGATCGTGATCGAATGACCTAGAGCATGGAAGAGAGTTTGGTGGGTTTTGGGCTGGTTATAGAGGGGGTTTTGCTGGACACTCAAATGAACTTTGCGGATGCCCGGTTAACCGTTGGAGTACCAAACGACCTCCAAATGGAACGAAACTTGACCGGTGGTCTCCGGGTGGTATATTAAGGCCACTTGACAAGCCTCGGTCCATTCCGAGAAAGTTTGACACACGCACACGAAATAAAAGAAGAGGGGTGCACCGGAGGAGATAGGAGCACCGGATTGGAAAACAGACAACGGGGAAAATGCTCGGATGCATGAGACGAACACGTATGCCAATGCAATGCACATGATGACATGATATGAAATGCAGATGATGGCATGGAAAAATGCAACACGCAAGCAGATGACATGGCAACGACAGCGAACAACTGGCAGACACCTGGCGCATCGGATCCGGGGCGTTACAACACTCCTCCACTAACAAGAGATCTCGTCCCGAGATCTTAGGACCGAGACGGAAGGGAAAAAGGATGAGGTGAAATAAGAACAAAAGAGAGAGGATGAACAAAGTCAAGAACACTCGAGAAGAAAAGAGGAATTTTGAGTGAGACAAGAAGCAAAAGCTCGAGGAATAAGACTGAATTCAAAATCACTCCGGTTGGGAGAAGATAGAAAAAGGAATAAGAACGCAGGAGGAAATCAAAGAATCGAGAGAACTCGAAAAGAAAATGAACGACGATAAAGACGAGAATCGAATGCTCACGGAATCAGATAGACTCTGAAACCACTTTGATTAGAACAAGATAAGAAAACAATAAGACTGAAGGATTTAGACAGCACGAGCTCGAAAAATGGGATGATACATGACTTGAGGAGCAACACAAAATCTCCGGAAAGAATTGAATTAATAGAATGAGAGGAACGGGGAAGAGAATGACAACTTGTGCCACGAATGAAATAGAAAGCAACCTTAGAAGAAAGGATTGAACGGAGTTGTTGGATTTTCGACAAGAAGAGAATAAGCTTGTTGTGGACTTATAGGTAACATCCCAAGTTTATAAGGTGATAACCGACCACAATCTAAAAAGATTAAATAGCTGAGAAGAACGAAGAAATGCAAAAGTCCACTTCAAAAGAATACGGAAAATTAAATTGCACTTCGAGACGCGAGAAGAAAAGATACTTGACCTCCAGCAACAAAATCTTGATGAACTCTTGAAGAATGAATTAAATCATGAAGAACCACCATGAAGAACTCCGGTAACAAAAGAATGACGAGATAAAATAGACGGAAGAATAGCATAAGCTCTGAGTCTTGCGATGATTTAGAAGGAGGTTCCGACGAAAAGGCTGAGGAAATTTGAACTCCGGAAAAGAAAAGATGAAAAACACTTGGAACTAGAATTTATTTATCAAGAACAAACTCTGAAGAAAAGGAATTTCTTGGCGACGATGAAATAATAATAAGAATTACGTTATGCTTATCCTCCACCAATTGAATTGATGAGAAACAATGGATTTGCATACCACTTATTCGCGTTGGGAAGATTTGGGGGGATATAGCGCAAAACTTGCGAAAGTCTTCATAAACTGTCGTGGAATTGTCACGGCAGATGTCCTCGAGCTAGGACTTAGTCGTGGAGCCATCGCAACTAGGAAGCTTGAAGGGGTTATGTGGGACAAGGAACACGAGGGTTTATACTGGTTCGGCCCCTTACGGTAAAGGTAAAAGCCTACGTCCAGTTTGAGGTAATATTGATTAGGGTTACGATAGCCAGGGAGCTAAACAGCTATGCCCGGCTCTCGATGAGATTGTTGTCGCCCCTAAACCGCTGCCGGGTCGTCGCTTTATATAGGGAGGCTGACGCCCAGCAGCCCTTAGAGTCCCCGCCGGCTCATAAGCGTGTCCGGCTCGGACTCTCAACTATACTTGCCTTACACTACAAGTTCTACCATAATAATGATTGTAACTACAGGCCTTAAGCCATATCCGGGTCTCAGCCCATCTCTGGCCCATCGTCTTCAAACTTGGCTCCAGGCTTCTGGCAACGACCGTACGAGTAACCCGGCCCCTACTGGCGGGTGACTCTAAGGTCTATATCCTTAACATTAGGCCCCAGATTGATTTGAGCCGGCTCATGTCAATCTTCCACTCTTCTGACAGAAAAAATCTCCGGCTTACCATTCATGTGAAGGCCATAACCCGGAGTGACGTCATCCTCTGGACTCCGGATAATCCGCCGTGACGTCATCCTCCATTAAGTCCGTTTTTTACTCCGCCAAATCCGCAACGGATCTTTGCTTTTACTGTCATTCCGAAAATCGAGGCGTCGTGGGGGGGAGATAACCACGTCGTGGTCTCCTTGAATCTCACGCCCACTTATGACCTTGCCTTATAAATAGGCCGGCCCGACGGGCTCTTCTCACGCTCTCTTCTTCTTCCTCGCGCCGCTGCCTTTCTCACTGAGCTCGCACTCCGCCGCCGTCGTCTCGCCTCCGGTCTTCATCAACCTCGGCCGCTGCATCACCCTGACTCGGACCAGATAAACGGCGGCGACCTCCGCTCTTCTCCAACTCCGGTGAGTCTCTTCTGCCCTGCTAGAACAGATCTGCAGTAGGGTTCAAATACTTCGTCCGTGTTCTTCGCCATTGTCCGCCCTTGTTTGATCTTTAGCCTCGTATAGAACCGGTGCGGTAGCTGTTTAAGCCCCATTTCCAGTGCCAGTAGATCTCTTTCCACTGTATAGATGCTTCATTCGAGCTCAAGAACATCCGCTCGTCTGTTTCTAGGTCTAGAAAATTTTTATTTCACCCGACCATTTTGATCCAAAAAAGTTGCTGCAGTATGTGAAACCTGTTTTACCATACTTAGTAAAAACTGCAACCATTGAATCTTAGCGGCTTACACTTCCGGCTTAAAGAAAACACGCGCCGTAAAACATTCCGGTTTAAAGAGAACCATGCTCTGTAGAATCCTCCGGCTTAACCGTGGTAAAGCCATAGATGACCAACTTATTCTGAACCCTCCTGCGGCTTAAATAACCCACTGTACCTGAGTATATATCATTAGTCCCCTTCATAAGCCGCCATCTTAATTTGAACTGTAGATCTCCGGTTTTTAATTAACCCGGACATTTTTCCTTTTTGCCATAGACCACCAACTTTCACCATGCCTCCCAAGGCTCCCATCACTTGCAACTGGATGAGGTCCAACGTCACTGATGAGACCCTGGCCAATTTTGTTAAGTCCGGATATTTGCCTAAGAAGGAAATCATGTCCTACCGTGCCCCTGACCCGTCGGAAGATAAACCGCAGCCAAGGGACGGGGAGGTACTGGTCTTCGCAGATCATATGAGCCGGGGTTTCGCACCGCCCGGCTCAAAGTTTTTTTGGGACGTGCTCAATTTCTTCGACTTGCGGCCTCAAGATATAGGACCCAACTCCGTATCCAACATCTGCAACTTTCAAGTCTTTTGCGAAGTGTACCTTGGAGAGGAGCCTAGTCTGTTGCTCTTCAGAGAGCTGTTTTACTTAAACCGCCAGAATGAATGCGCCAACGGGCCAATTCAGGAGTTAGGTGGCATCTCCATCCAACGGTGTAGGGACTATCTGTTCCCCTATGCAGAGCCGCCGAGCCACCCCAAGGACTGGAATATGACTTGGTTCTACTGCCAAGATACGTCCCCGGCTGATGAAAACCCGCTACCCGGCTTTCGCCCAACACGTCTAGAGCCGACTCACCCACTGTCGGACAAGCTGACTGCAGCGGAGTGCCAGCCTCTGCTTCCGACGATCAATAAGATTAAGGCCCTCCTGGGCAACGGTCTGAACGGAATCGACCTGGTCCAGGTCTGGATCTCATGGCGGGTGATCCCATTGAGCCGCCGCCCCGGCTTAATGTGTGAGTACACCGGGCGAAATGATGACCCTCAGAGGCACAGTCGCAGTGATCTGCCAGAAGACGTTGCTGAAGAAGAGACCAAGGCTCTTTTAAATGAGAGTCTGGTAGACTGTGGAAGGATCGGGTTAGCCCCCTTCTGCAAGACCAATCCAGCCCCAGCGGTAAGCCGCTGACTTTAACTTTTATCTTAGCCTGCATATAACCTTCATCTGAACCGTTTTAAGAATTCATCCTGGCATTTTTCAGGCTGATGATAAGTTCTGGCGGGTCAAATATGACCATGAGGCGGCCAAAAAGGCCAGGAAGGCGAAGAAAGCCGCCAAGAAAGCCGCCCCTCGCAAAAAAGGAAACAGGCCTACTGCCTCCGAGCTGATGCAATTAAGCGACAGCTCCGAGTCAGAGGTAACACCTGAACTTTTAAGTCCTTACTATATTCACTGTTTGTTGCTGTCCGCCTTATCAATACTTGCTCATTGACAGTATGACACCGGCGCCAGTAATCCGGGCGCCAGTAATCCGGCGGTTGAAGAGGTAATGTCACTTTCCTCCGACTCGGAGCCCTTGCCACAGCTGAAGGTCCGAAGGGTAACCCGGAAAGTAAGCTTTTCGCATCCTTTAGCTTACCAAGACCCTCAATTTATTTTGAAGCGACAGGTTCATGAAAGCCGGCGTCACACCCGGACCAACAAGGACACCGATCTCTCCGCCGGGTTACCCGACGCAACAAGGAAGCGTCGAACTGAGGTTTTTTCTCACTTGTACCCTTTTCATCCGTTGGCGGGCATTATCCGTCAGCCACTCAATTCTTCTGACTCCAATTATCAGGAGACCTCCCCTTCTTTGGGCGACTCTATGCAGTCGAGTCTTCCGACATTCAAGACCGCGCCCGGGTAATGACAACTATCTCTCATTATACTTGTCTGTACTTACTCTCTTTATGCTGAATGTTTCTGTCCTTTCAGCGCCCAGGCAAAGCTCACCAAAAGAGCGAAGAAGACCAGGTCAGCCGGAGTTCCAGACTTGCCTGAGCCAGAGGTGACGGCCCAAGAGCCGCCAGTTGCCTCCGCCCTCGAAGCCACTACCCCAATGGACACGGCACCGGAAGCTACTGCCCCAACTACCAATGCAATGACCGAAGCTTCGGTTAACCCGGAGGCCTCCGGCTCAGCTCCGCCAGCAGACGACCCGGACGTGGTAATCACCCGGACGGAGTTTATTGAGCCGGGGAGACCGACCGTTTTGGCCAAATGCTCCGCGAAGGGGGAGTTGCTGCAGCCCCACCGGGTGAACCTGGACCTCTCCGGCTACACCGACTTGAGCATTGGAGAGCTCGTCTCTGGCTACATCAGCCAAGTACACAAGAGCCGGGACGCCGAGGTCGCCATGGTAAACCAGATCTAGCAAAAATCTGAGGTGTCCTTCTGCCACCTTCTTTCTTACTGCATAGTTACCTTTGCCATGCTAGCCCCCAAGTCGACGACTTATGATTTGAATATGTTGTAGACTTAGGTTCCGACTTACTCAATTGAGCCGGCAATATGTAGATAGATACTTTCAATATGCATTAGCCGCCAAGTGCCAAGTGTCTTTGCTTGGAAAGTGCTTGGGACTTATATAGTAACTCTCAATAACCCGGAAACACATGTAGGCTGTTGGCAAGAAACTAGAGGCGGACCTTGCGGATCTCAAAAGCCGTCTGAAGATGCAGGAGATGGAGACCCGGAAGGCAAACGCCAAGTTCGTATCCAGCATCGCTACTCAAGAAAAGTTGAAAACCGAGTTTGATGCTGAGAGAAAAACCTGGGCCAAAGAGAAAGCCGCACTGGTGACCCGGGCGGAACAGGCGGCGAAGGCTCTCGCTGAGAAGACCGCTGAGCTCTCCGGTCTAAAGCGCCAGGTTTCCCAAATGGTGGCTGCCATCTTCGGTAAGTCACCTCACCGGCTTTCATCCATGTTAGAATGTTTGCATCTCATGATTCATCCTTATCACCGGCTTATCTGATTCTGTTACACAGGTCCCAGGAGTGCCAACCTCAACCAGAGCGTGGTCACCAAGTTAAAGGCCGTGTACACCCTGGTGGAACAGCTCTACACCGGGTCACAGCGTGCCTTAGCTGTGGGGGCCCTATCCAACGAGGTGCCAACTCATCTGGCCGAAGTCCTGCGCCGGCTCGCCGTTCTGCCTCAGCGGATCCAAGAGCTGCGACGGGCCTCCGCAAGAGCCAGAGCGATTGCCGCGCTGAGCCGGGCCAAGGCATTCCTGCCGGAACTAGACCCGGCAGACATCGCCCTGGGTTATCCAAGCCTGAAGGAAGACGGCTCAACTTTCGATCAGAAGGACTTCGCAGCCTGCGTAAAGGCGGTACGCCCGGTGGCCACCCTTATCGGAAACGATACGGATCTGACCAAGTACCAGCCGGGTTTTGATGCGGAGAATCGGAGGATTCCAACCCCTCGCTATGAAGCCCTCAACCTGATCCCTCCGGCTCGTCAGCACACCTTCGCCCCGGAGATTGACCCGGCCGGGTTAATTGACGAAGAAGCCCAATTCGAAGCTCTCAACGGCATTGACTGGAAATCATCAACCTTCGAGGTCTTGGGATCAGCCGGAGGAGAAGACAGGAATGAGCCGGGGACTTCAACTCAGCGGGCATCATAATTTGACTGGCGGTTTATCAAACATTGTTCCACTTTTTAGACTTGAAGAGTTTTTGTAATAGAGTAGGTGCAATAGTTCATCTCTGCCGTGCCATCGTGCACGTATTGAATGTGAAAGTCCTCTGAAATTGTCTCTTTGATGTTTCTCCGGGTCATAATCATCCCTTTGTCCTTCTCAAGCTGAAAAGGTGCCTTTAAGTATCTGCATAGAAAGGCAAATCACAAGTCTCAAGGCGGCTTACCGCCCTGAGAATCAGGTGTTTGAGATAGATAACCCGGAATACGAATCAAAAAAGACTGGTCCTTAATTATACTCTGAACATAGCCGTGATAACACACTTAACGGCCTGTAAGCATACTTCCGGTTTAAATAACCCGGGTAGCACGGTTGGTACCTTAACTCTAATTTACTTGCCTTGATGACATCCATGATGTTCAACTAACAAGATAAACCAAAATTAAGCCGGCAAGTGAGACCCGGCAGTACACACCTTGACGTAATCAGAGTAAACTTGTGATAGAATATAAGAACTTAGGGGCTTCCGGTTCGAATACGACCAGAAACCCGGCCCAAAGGGGTTAAGCTAAGATTCGGATACGATCACATAGCCCCCAGTGGGTGTAGCGATGCCAATCAAGAGGGTACCGACAGCTATGTTCTCTTTGGTTCGAATACGACCTATGTTTGAACAGGAAGCCCCCAAGTGATTTAAAATTGTTTAACGACGCTGATTCGAATACGATCCACGTATGATTCAAATATGACCAAAGATAACCTCCCAATGAGCTCGACACTTTGCTAATCAAATGGGTATCGACAGCTATGTTCTCTTTGGTTCGAATACGACCCATGTTTGAACAGGAAGCCCCCAAGTGACTTTACCGCTTACGGCTAGAGTCGAATACGATCATAAGCCGGATCCTCCTATAAGTCATCATGTAAGCTTGCAATAAAAACAACACATGCATATTTGGAGGAGGAAAAAGGACAGAGGTCCTGCTTTATTGCTTATCATAATATATACATGGCTGAGACAAATCTGTACACCACGAGAGCCGGTAGCTCAAGTGTAGTAAGGCCGAAGTTGAGCTATGTTCCACGGCCGACGGGTCTCCTCCTCCGACTTACGTGAATCTTTGTGCTCCCGAATGTCAATGAGGTAATATGACCCATTGTGCAAGTTCTTGCTGACCACAGAGGGCCCTTCCCAAGGTGGGGATAACTTGTGTGCATCTGTTTGATCCTGGATGAGCCGGAGCACGAGATCGCCTTCCTGGAAGACTCGGGATTTGACCCCGGCGGCTATGATAACGGCGCAGGTCTCGTTGGTAAATCGCTGAACGGGCTGCTGCCACATCACGCTGTTCATCCAACAAGTCAAGATCCTCCTGGCGCGCCTGTTCATTATCCGTCTCAACATAAGCCGCCACGCGAGGTGAGTCGTGACGGATGTCGCTGGGGAGGACTGCTTCTGCTCCATAAACCATAAAGAAAGGCGTGAAGCCTGTAGATCTGTTAGGAGTAGTATTGATGCTCCATAAGACGGAGGGCAACTCCTCCACCCAACAACCCGGCGTCCGTTGCAAAGGGACCAAAAGTCGGGGCTTGATACCCTTCAGAATTTCATGGTTAGCTCTCTCAGCTTGACCATTGGATTGAGGATGAGCCACTGAAGAAACATCAAGCCGGATATGCTCTCGTTGACAAAACTCTTCCATGGCGCCTTTGGAGAGATTGGTGCCATTGTGAGTTATAATGCTGTGCGGGAAACCAAAGCGGAAAATCACCTTTTTCATAAATTGAACCGCCGTGGCTGCATCGCACTTGCTAACTGGCTCAGCTTCCACCCACTTTGTGAATTTGTCAACTGCCACCAAGAGGTGAGTCTTCTTATCTTTGGACCTTTTAAAAGGCCCAACCATGTCAAGCCCCCAGACCGCAAAGGGCCAAGCAATTGGGATCATCCTCAGCTCCTGAGCCGGCACGTGAGCCCGTCGTGAGAACCTTTGGCAACCATCACATTTACTGACCAAGTCCTCCGCATCAGCATGAGCTGTCAACCAATAAAAACCATGACGGAAAGCCTTGGCCACAAGGGATTTTGAGCCGGCATGATGGCCACAATCCCCTTCATGGATCTCACGCAAGATCTCTTGACCTTCCTCAGGGGAGACACAACGCTGAAATGCTCCTGTGACACTGCGATGATGCAACTCGCCATCGATTACAATCATTGACTTGGCCCGCCGGGTTATTTGCCTGGCCAAAGATTCATCCTCAGGCAACTCGCCCCGGGTCATGTAAGCCAGATATGGTGTTGTCCAGTCTGGTATGATATGGAGAGCCGCCACCAGCCGTGCCTCCGGGTCAGGGACGGCCAAATCTTCCTCCATAGGCACCTTAACCGAAGGGCTATACAGGACGTCCAGGAAAGTGTTAGGCGGTACCGGCTTTCGCTGAGAGCCTAGGCGGCTTAGAGCATCAGCCGCCTCATTCTTCCTGCGATCAATGTGCTCTACTTGGTAGCCCTGAAAGTGCCCCGCAATGGCATCAACTTCGCGGCGATAAGCCGCCATTAGAGGGTCCTTAGAGTCCCACTTGCCTGATACCTGTTGAGCCACCAAGTCTGAGTCACCGAAGCACCTTACCCGGCTCAAGCTCATCTCCTTAGCCATCCGAAGACCGTGGAGCAAGGCCTCGTACTCAGCCGCATTGTTAGTGCAAGGAAACATCAACTGTAACACATAATGGAACTTGTCACCTTTAGGGGAGGCTAATACAACACCAGCCCCCAAGCCCTCGAACTGCCTGGACCCGTCAAAGTGAACAGTCCAATACGTGTTATCCGGTTTCTGCTCGGGCACTTGTGATTCTGTCCAATCGTTGATAAAATCCACCAAGGCCTAAGATTTAACAGCAGTGCGTGGCATATATTTGAGACCATGGGGTCCAAGTTCTATAGCCCACTTAGCAATTCGCCCTGTGGCCTCTCTGTTTTGAATGATATCACCAAGAGGGGCAGAACTGACCACAGTGATGGGATGACCCTGAAAATAATGCTTAAGCTTCCGGCTCGCCATGAACACACCATACACAAGCTTCTGCCAATGCGGGTACCGCTGTTTAGACTCAATGAGCACTTCGCTGACATAATAAACCGGCCGCTGAACCGGATGCTCCTTACCTGCCTCCTTGCGCTCCACCACAATAGCCACGCTGACTGCTCGTGCGTTTGCTGCCACATACAGTAGTAAGAGCTCCTTATCAGCCGGAGCAGCAAGGACCGGGGGCTCTGCCAGCTGTTTCTTCAATTCTTCAAAAGCGGTATTAGCTGCATCATTCCAGACAAAGTGATCAGTTTTCTTCATCAACTGATATAAGGGCATGGCCTTTTCACCCAAACGGCTTATAAACCGGCTTAAAGCAGCGATGCGACCCGCCAAGCGCTGAACGTCATTGATACACGCCGGCTTAGCCAGGGAGGTGATGGCCTTGATCTTCTCTGGGTTAGCCTCAATGCCTCTGTCAGAAACCAAGAAACCCAAGAGCTTGCCTGCAGGAACACCAAAGACACATTTGGCCGGGTTAAGCATCATCTTATAGACCCGGAGATTATCAAAGGTTTCCCTTAAATCATCTATCAGGGTTTCCACTTTGATGGATTTAACCACAATATCGTCCACGTATGCGTGAACATTGCGCCCGATCTGCTTATGAAGACAGTTCTGTACACAACGCTGGTAAGTCGCCTGTGCACACTTGAGTCCAAAGGGCATAGACACATAGCAGAAGGCTCCAAAGGGAGTAATGAACGCCGTCTTCTCCTGGTCCTTAACTGCCATCTTAATCTGATGATATCCGGAATAAGCATCCAAGAAACTTAAGCGTGCACAACCTGCCGTAGCATCAATGATCTGATCAATACGGGGGAGGGCAAAAGGATCGTCCGGACACGCCTTGTTTAAGTCCGTGTAGTCCACACACATTCGCCAGGTGCCATTCTTCTTGAGTACGAGCACCGGGTTAGCTAACCACTCTGGGTGAAAGACTTCAACAATAAACCCGGCCGCCAAGAGCCGGGCTACTTCTTCACCAATAGCTTTCCGCCTCTCTTCATTAAACCGCCGAAGGAACTGTCTGACCGGCTTAAATTTAGGATCAACATTGAGAGTATGCTCAGCGAGTTCTCTAGGTACACCTGGCATGTCAGAGGGTTTCCATGCGAAGATGTCCCTATTCTCACGGATGAACTCGATGAGCGCGCTTTCCTATTTTGGATCCAGATTGGCACTGATGCTAAACTGCCGAGATGAATCCCCTGGAACAAAATCAACAAGCTTAGTTTCATCAGCCGACTTAAATATCGTCGCCGGCTCATTCTCCGTAGTCGGCTTTTTCAGAGAGGTCATGTCTGTTGGGTCAACATTATCCTTGTAATACTTCAACTCCTCTGTAGCACAAACAGATTCTGCATAAGCCGCATCGCCTTCCTCACATTCCAGAGCCACTTTCCGGCTGCCGTGAACCGTAATGGTCCCATTGTGACCCGACATCTTGAGCTGTAAGTACACATAACACGGCCGTGCCATGAACTTGGTGTAAGCCGGCCGTCCAAATATAGCATGGTATGGACTTCTTATCTTGACCACCTCAAAGGTCAATTTCTCCACCCTGTAGTTATTCTCATCACCAAAAGCCACTTCCAATTCGATCTTGCCAACTGGATAAGCCGACTTACCAGGTACCACACCATGAAAGATAGTGCTGGACTGACTGAGGTTCTTATCAACCAACCCCATACGACGAAAAGTCTCATAATAGAGGATGTTGATGCTGCTGCCTCCATCCATGAGCACCTTTGTGAACTTATATCCTCCCACTTGAGGAGCCACCACTAAGGCCAAGTGGCCCGGGTTATCCACCCGAGGAGGATGATCCTCCCTACTCCACACTATGGGCTGCTCAGACCATCGTAAGTAGCGTGGGACTGCCGGCTCAACAGCATTCACAGCCCTCTTGTGAATCTTCTGATCTCGCTTGCACAGACTAGTGGTAAACACATGATGCTGTCCACCGCTTAGCTGCTTTGGATTGGTCTGATAACCCCCCTGCTGCTGTTGATGACCCTGACCAGACTGTTGATTAAAGCCCCCTTGATCGTTCTGAGGGCCGGAATTTGAGCCGCCGCTCGGGCCATGAAAGCCGCCGGCGCCTGAGCCGCCGCCCGGGCCATTGTAATTCTTAAAGGCCTTCATGATCGCGCAATCCTTCCACAGATGAGTCATTGGCTTCTCTCTAGAGCCATGCCTTGGACAAGGTTCATTCAACAGCTGCTCCAGCGTCGGACCTGACCCGCCGCCTCGGGGGGGGGGGGGCCTCCCCTTGCGTCGCTGGTTATTACCTTGGGAGTTGGCATTGGCTACAAATTCTAGGCTGCCATCGGCCTTGCGCTTGCCTCCTCCTTGGTTCCCCGGGTTAAACTGAGGACCCTTGCCATTGCCGTTCTTCTTTCCCTTCCCTGTCCTTTCATCATCTGCAGGGGGATCCTTGGTACCATCGGAATCGGCGTACTTGACAAGAGCCGCCATTAATGTACCCATATCTGTGCAGTCCCGCTTAAGCCGCCCGAGCTTCATCTTTAGGGGTACAAAGCGACAGTTCTGTTCCAACATTAAGACTGCAGAGCCGGCATCCATCTTATCTGATGAATGTATGATCTCCTTGACCCGGCGAACCCAATGGGTCGTGGATTCACCCTCCTGCTGCTTACAGTTAGTCAAATCCACAATTGACATAGACTGCCTACAGGTATCTTTGAAGTTTTGGATGAACCAGGCTTTCAGCTCAGCCCAAGACCCAATGGAATTCGGTGGTAGCCCTTTCAACCATGTGCGGGCAGTTCCATCTAACATCATGGTGAAATACTTGGCCATGGCCGCCTCACTGACCTCCAGCAATTCCATAGCCATCTCATAACTCTCAATCCAGGCTGCAGGCTGTAAGTCAGCTGTATAGTTAGGCACCTTCCTAGGGCCTTTGAAGTCCTTAGGTAGACGTTCATTACGGATAGCTGGCACCAAACAAGGGACACCCCCAGTCCTGGTAGGGATAGCCACATCAACGGAAGTCGTCGGATAAGCCGGGGGGGTCTGGTAAGCCGTCAATCTAGGTACCTTCTCCGCCCATTGGCGTGCTTTGTCCTGGTCTGCTGCGTAAAAGGCTCCGTTATGAGCCGGGCCATGGCCAGGGGGCGGGTCATGGTGTCGGACATTGCTTGAGCCGGTTGCGGAGACCATGTGCCGGCTGTAACTGGGGCTCTGACCCGGACGAGGGGTCGAGTGGATCCTATCCCGGCTGTAGGAGTACGCTTCTTGCTGTGCCAGTGCCGTCTGCAGGAGTTCCTTGACCCGGCGGGTTTCGATGGCCACCGGAGAATCGCCGTCAACGGGGAGAGCCGCCAGCCGTGCTGCCGCAGCTACCATGTTCTCCAGCGGGTTATCATAATGACCCGGGGGTATTGGCACATAATGAGGCGGGGTAGGGGGCACCTGGGGAGGCCCCATCACTCGTGGCTGAATAAGGGGTCCAGACCCGGGCGCTATGACCCCTGGCGGGTTACTAGACCTTGCACCTGGCGTGTTGAAGAGGTTGCGTGGATCGTAGACCGGTGGGAGTCGAGACTGGGCCTTCTGATGCCTCCTTCTCATGACCTCATTGGCCGCGTTCTGATCCTGAGTTGGAACGACTGCGCCTGAATCAGCTGAGTCCGGGCATCGAGAGCCGCCCGCTCCGCAGCCAGCCTGATCCCTTCCGCTACAAGATCCTCTTTAGCTTTTATCAGATCCAATTTTAACTGTGCCACTTCCGCATCATGCTGAGCTTGATCCGCCGGGTCAACCGTGGCGGTTAACAGGGCCGTCATCTTGTCCGTGAGATCCATCAGCACCTGAGCCGGAGAAGGCATCGGGTTTCCCGATCCAGCAGCGGGGTTCTGAACCGGCTGCGCACCAGCCATAAAAACTCCAACCTGACTGGGCGGCTCAAAAAGGTCCGGAATACTGTCGCCATCGGAACAACCCATGAGCCTGCCATCTTGAAGTTGGTACAACAAGGTTGACTCATCGGTGGCCGACTCGCCGTCAGAGCCGGCGGCCGTCCCATCACCGGATCTAGATTGATCGGAGAGTCCTTCATGGATACACCCCACAAAAGCATGCCTTAAGGCATGCCGGGCCTGGGCGGGTGGCGCAAGCTGAGCCGTCTCGATGAGATCAGCGCAGAGACCCGGCTCTGGGCCCGGCTCACCAATCTTGCCAATGAAAACGTGAATTCCGCCGAAGGGGACCTGGTACCCGTACTCAATTGAGCCGACGTCGGGGCCCCAGTTTGCATTGTCGATGTAGAGCTTGCCGCGACGACTCTTGGTCATCCGGCCCGCAGCATATCCCTTGAGCCCTTCGAAGCTGCCCTTCAAGAACTCAAATCCACCGTGCGCTGGCCCCACGGTGGGCGCCAACTGTCGTGGAATTGTCACGGCAGATGTCCTCGAGCTAGGACTTAGTCATGGAGCCATCGCAACTAGGAAGCTTGAAGGGGTTATGTGGGACAAGGAACACGAGGGTTTATACTGGTTCGGTCCCTTACGGTGAAGGTAAAAGCCTACGTCCAGTTTGAGGTAATATTGATTAGGGTTACGATCTCCAGGGAGCTAAACAGCTATGCCCGGCTCTCGATGAGATTGTTGTCGCCCCGAAACCGCTGCCGGGTCGTCCCTTTATATAGGGAGGCTGACGCCCAGCAGCCCTTAGAGTCCCCGCCGGCTCATAAGCGTGTCCGACTCGGACTCTCAACTATACTTGCCTTACACTACAAGTTCTACCATAATAATGATTGTAACTACAGGCCTTAAGCCATATCCGGGTCTCAGCCCATCTCTGGCCCATCGTCTTCAAACTTGGCTCCGGGCTTCTGGCAACGAACGTACGAGTAACCCGGCCCCTCCTGGCGGGTGACTCTAAGGTCTATATCCTCAACATAAACCACCGGTAGGATTTGGAACGAATGACTGAATTGATATGACAACAACAGAAAGAATCTTGAACGAGCCACCGTAAGAATTCAAAATTGACTGACGAAGGAGGATGACTCACCGGGAAAAATAAGGAAAAACACGAATATACATGAGGGAATCAAGATGCAATAGAAAGAAGAGATCGCGAGCTGATTGAAGCATACTTGAACGAAACACCGGAAGAATATGGAGACGAGCGAAGGGGCATGAATATAGAATGATCGGAGAATGGATTTGAAAACTTAGAACGACGAAATATTTCGAAAAGATGACCTCCGGATAACTGAGACGGAAAAACAGATCCTGAGAAACTCTGGATGGTTGAAAATAAATGCACGGCTAGAAACAATTGGATAGGCTAACATCGAGCTAGCACCGCGAATCTCCGGGAGAACGGACAAGATTTAAGAGAAATTCTTCTTCGGTCCTCAAAAGTTGAGAATGACGACGAGAAAGAACACCAAAGTTGTTGAGATGCTCCGGGAGAAGAATGTTGGCCTGAACATGAAAGAATTTGAAATTGATCTTGGAAAAACGTCTGACTGATGAAATTCATACTTACGTCAGACTTCAAAAGGATTTGAGAAAAACACCGGAAAATTAGAAGAGTCAGGTAAGATCTTGGGAAAAGACCTGTGGGTTAGGGCCCACCGAAAAGAAACACCGTTGAGAAAAGGATTGTTGATCAGATAGATGATGCACCGGAACAATTGAGATATTAAAATGAGGTGACAACCTCGAATTAATTCGAACACAGACGACTCTCCTGAGATGTCTTCATCACTCCGGAACGATTAAGGCGAGAGGGGAACGAGCAACGAGAAACATTTGAGCCGAGGAAAATAAATATAAACACTACCGAAGATTGGAATTGAATCCACCGGAAAAGAAAACAAGACGAATCAATGATGAACTCTGCCAAGAATTCACCGGTTGAAATAATTTACGAAAGATTGAAGAGGTTCCGCACGAATGAAATAGATGCTT
>NC_057814.1:109006676-109023830 GCF_018294505.1 Triticum aestivum | reverse complement strand
GGCTCAGACTCCGGAATAAAAGGGGTGGGAGGGCGGGAAAACAACGGCAACTTGGAATGGGAAATCGACGAATAGCTTTGGGAAGAAAGGCACCGGTTGAAATAATTGAGGAGAGAATGCAAAGATTTCGCACGAGTAAAATGGATACTCGATTACAGACCCCGGTTCCGAGAAGAAAAAGGGTGGGCGGGTGGGAAAAACAAGGACAACTTCGGACAGGGAAACAAGAGAAGAGAAATAACTGAGGACTGATCTCGCAAAAGATGACGAGGATCGAAAACACTCGAAGAGAAATGCGTCGGATTGAAAAGAGGATGGACAACGAACGAAAACTAACCACGTGATCCTGAAGAAAATTTGAAGGGGAAGAGGAATAGTTCAAAACACCTACGTCAAGATTTCTCACCAGAGCGACGAAGAGGCAGAGGAGTAAAAAGAATTCCTACTCTCCGATATAGCTAGACTCAGAAAAAGTTTTGTTCTAGACTCGACAACGGCCAAACTACACGATCAATCAAGGGGGGCTCCTAGGGTCGGTCGAGGCTCTGATACCAACTTGTCACGCCCAATATGCGATACTATCCTAAAGAGACTCGAAGGCCCCACCAAGGATAGAACCGCATATTGAAACGCTTTTGCAAGGTGGATATCATTACATCAACCTTACATAATATTTGAGGGTACATACAAGGCATACAAATGCCGCAAGAATACAACAATACATGAAAACAACATCCGGGTACGGATGAAACATAAACAGGAACTCAAACGACATCCACCCTGCTAGCCCAGGCTGCCGACCTGGAACCTATCCCCTGATCGAAGAAGAAGCAGAAGAAGAACTCCAAAACAAGACATCGCTCTCGCGTCATGATCATCGCAAAAACTGAACCTGCAGCTGGAGGTGTAGTAAACTGTGAGCCACGAGGACTCAGCAATCCCATTACCATGGGTATCAAGACTAGCAAAGCTTAAAGGGAAAGGAAAGGGTAAGTGGTGAGGTTGCGGCAGCGACTAAGCAAGATATGGTGACTAAACTTACGCAAAAGAGAGCGAGAAGAGAAGCAAAGGAACGGTCGTGAACTAACAATGATCAAGAAGTGATCCTGAACTCCTACTTACGTCAAGCATAACCCAGAAACCGTGTTCACTTCCAGGACTCCGCCGAGAAGAGACCATCACGGCTACACACGCGGTTGATGTATTTAGTTAAGGTCAAGTGTCAAGTTCTCTACAACCGGATATTAACAAGTTGCCATCTGCCACATAACCGCGCGCACGGCTTTCGAAAGATAGTACCCTGCAGGGGTGTCCCAACTTAGCCCATTATAAGCTCTTACTGTCAACGAAGGATATTCCTTCTCCCGGGAAGACCCGATCAGTCTCGGAATCCCGGTTACAAGACATTTCGACAATGGTAAAACAAAACCAGCAAAGCCGCCCGATGCGCCGACATCCCGATAGGAGCTGCACATATCTCGTTCTCAGGGCAACACCGGATGAGCAATCCGTACAACTAAAACCAGACCTCAAGTTTCCCAGGTGGCGCTGCAAGGGGCTCTAGTTCGGACCAACACTTAGAGAAGCACTGGCCCGGGGGGGTTAAAATAAGATGACCCTCGAGAGAGCGACTCCCCAGAGAAAAGAAATAGGCTAGGCAAATGGTAAAACCAAGGTTGGGCCTTGCTGGAAGAGTTTAATTCAAAGCGAACTGTCAAGGGGGTCCCATAAATCACCCAACCGTGTAAGGAACGCAAAATCCAGGAACATAACACCGGTATGACGGAAACTAGGGCGGCAAGAGTGGAACAAAACACCAGGCATAAGGCCGAGCCTTCCACCCTTTACCAAGTATATAGATGCATTAAAAATATAAGAGATATTGTGATATCCCAACATAAACATAATCCAACATGGAGCAAACTTCATCTTCACCTGCAACTAGCAATGCTATAAGAGTGGCTGAGCAAAGTGGTAACATAGCCAAACAATGGTTTGCTAGGAAGGGTGACAAAGGTTAGAGGTTCATGGCAAAATGAGAGGCTTGAGGAACAAGTGAATAGGTGGCGCAGCAAAGCGATAGAACGAAGCAACTAGCATAGCAATGATAGTAATGAGATCCAAGGTGACGGTCATCTTGCCTGAAATCCCGCTAGGAAGAAGAACAAGTCCATGAAGAAGAAGAAGAGGCCACGAAGACGAACGAATCCTCACGATCGCAACGACACGGGAAACTATCGAAAAGAAGCACACAACAAGGTAAACACACCACACAAGAACAAGGCACGATGCTCAAACAAGTATGATGCATAACAAGGCTATATGGAGCTACTCATGACAAGAGATGATGCATACAAGAACAACACATCAAGGCAAGTTTAAATGAGGCCGGAAACAACATATAACAAATCCGGTAAGTCCTCATATGCAAATTTCGAAATTGGTCCAGAACTGAATAAACATTATGTTCAAGTTCTTAAACAGCAAGTTAAAGAGCACCATGATGATCTACACGAAATTCTAGTCAAGTTGCATATAAAGTTCATTAGATTCGGAGCTACGGTCTAGAAGATATGATCAAAACAAGTTAAACATGGCATTGATGCAAAATGCATACAAACATCAAGCAAAAACCTCAAAACAAGGATGCAACATGATAATATGAGACTACATGCAAAACTAAGCAAGTTTCATGTAGAGCATGCTCAAAACAGAGCAACGGTGCAACACATACACTCCAAACAAGACATAGCAACAATCTGTCCAAAACAGCAACTAGGCATAATGCAAGCATCAAAACAATATGCTACAGCAACTCAACATGAAAACAAAAGGCATGGGCATGATGTACAGGTAAAGCACAACAAAACATGAACACTGAGCTATCTCCAGAAATCACTAGAAAATGCTCAAAAGGACATGGCAAGATTGCAAATAATAACAGGTTCCCAGACTTAGCAGAATTACTGGACATGACAGAAACAGCATCAGGTAGCAATGTTCAGAGCACGATATCATCATGCTACAGAAACTGAACATGGCAAAACAAGGCATGGCAGGAATCTACTCAAAGCATGTAACAAATGTCCCTTACTGTTGAGGATATAGACCTTAGAGTCACCCGCCAGGAGGGGCCGGGTTACTCTTCGGATGATCATTGTCAGAAGCCCGGAGCCAAGTTTCAAGATGATGGGCCAGAGATGGGCTGAGACCCGGATATGGCTTAAAGCCTGTAGTTACAATCATTGTTATAGTAGACTTGTAGTGTAAGGCAGGTATTGCTTAGAGTCCGAGCCGGATGCTCTTATGAGCCGGCCGGGACTCTAAGGGCTGCTGGGCGTCAGCCTCCCTACATAAAGGGAGGACCCGGCAGCGGTTTAAGGGCGACAACAATCTCATCGAGAGCCGGGCATAGCTGTTTAGCTCCCTGGCGATCGTAACCCTAATCAATAACACCTCAAACTGGACGTAGGCTTTTACCTTCACCGTAAGGGGCCGAACCAGTATAAATCCTCGTGTTCCTTGTCCCACAAAACCCCTTCAAGCTTCCTAGCTGCGATGGCTCCACGACTAAGTCCTAGCTCGAGGACATCTGCCGTGACAATTCCACGACAGTTGGCGCCCACCGTGGGGCCAGCGCACGGTGGATTTGAGTTCTTGAAGGGCAGCTTCGAAGGGCTCAAGGGATACGCTGTGGGCCGGATGACCAAGAGTCGTCGCGGCAAGCTCTACATCGACGATGCGGACTGGGGCCCCGACGCCGGCTCAATTGAGTACGGGTACCGGGTCCCCTTTGGCGGAATTCATGTCTTCATCGGCAAGATCGGTGAGCCGGGCCCCGAGCCGGATCTCCGCGCCGATCTCTTTGAAACGGCTCAGCGCGCACGACCTGCCCGGGCCCGGCCTGCCTTAAGGCACATTTTTGTGGGATGCATCCATGGAGGGCCCTCTGATCCATCGGGGTCCGGTGATGAGGCGGCCGCCGGCTCTGACGGCGAGTCAGCCACCGATGAGTCAAACTCGTTGTACCAACTTCAAGATGGTAGGCTCATGGGTTGTTCCGATGGCGACAGTATTCCGGACCTTTTTGAGCCGCCAAGTCAGGTTGGAGTTTTTATGGCCGGTGCGCAGCCTGTTCAGAACCCCGCTGCTGGAGCGGGAAACCCGGTGCCTTCTCCGGCTCAGGTGCTGATGGATCTCACGGACAAGATGACGGCCCTGCTAACCGCCACGGTCGACCCGGCGCATCAAGCCCAGCATGATGCGGAGGTGGCGCAGTTAAAATTAGATATGATAAAGGCTAAAGAGGATCTTGCAGCGGAAGGGATCAGGCTTCCTGCGGAGCGGGCGGCTCTCCATGCCCAGACTCAGCTAATTCAGGCGCAGTCCTTCCAGCTCACGATGGATCAGAACGCGGCCAACAAGGTCATGAGGAGGAGGCATCAGAAGGCCCAGTCTCAACTCCCGCCGGTTTACGATCCACGCAATCTCTTCAACACGCCGGGTGCAGGGTCTAGTAAACCGCCAGGGGTCATTGCGCCCGGGTCTGGACCCCTTATTCAGCCACGAGTGATGGGGCCTCCCCAGGGGCCCCCTGCCCCGCCTCAGTATGTGCCAATACCCCCGGGTCATTATGATAACCCGCTAGAGAACATGGTGGCTGCGGCAGCACGGCTGGCGGCTCTCCCCGTTGACGGCGATTCTCCGGCGGCCATCGAAACCCGCCGGGTCAGGGACCTCCTGCAGACGGCACTAGCACAGCAAGAGGCGTACTCCTATAGCCGTGACATGATCCACTCGACCCCTCGTCCAGGCCAGAGCCCGAGTTACAGCCGGCACATGGTCTCAGCAACTGGTTCAAGTAATGTGCGACGCCATGACCCGCCCCCTGGCCATGGCCCGGCTCATAATGGAGCCTTTTACGCAACAGACCAAGCGCGGCAAGAGGCAGAGCAGGCGCCTCAATTGACGGCTTATCAGACCCCCCCGGCTTATCCGACGACGTCCGTTGATGTGGGAATTTCTACCAGGACCGGGGGAGTCCCTTGTTTGGTACCAGCCATCCGCAATGAACGTCTACCTAAGGACTTCAAGGGCCCTAGGAAGGTGCCTAACTACACAGCGGACTTACAGCCTGCAGCCTAGATTGAGAGTTATGAGATGGCTATGGAATTGCTGGAGGTCAGTGAGGTGGCCATGGCCAAATATTTCACCATGATGTTAGATGGAACTGCCCGCACGTGGTTGAAAGGGTTACCGCCGAACTCCATTGGGTCTTGGGCGGAGCTGAAAGCCCGGTTCATTCAAAACTTCAAGGATACCTGCAGGCAGTCTATGTCAATTGTGGATTTGACTAACTGTAAGCAGCAGGAGGGTGAGTCCACGACCCATTGGGTTCGCCGGGTCAAGGAAATCATACATTCATCAGATAAGATGGATGCCGGCTCTGCAGTCTTAATGTTGGAACAGAACTGTCGCTTTGTGCCCCTTAAGATGAAGGTTGGGCGGCTCAAGCGCGACTGAGCCGATATGGGTACCCTAATGGCGGCTCTTGTCAAGTACGCCGATTCCGATGGTACCAAGGATCCCCCTTCAGACGATGAAAGGGCAGGGAAGGGAAAGAAGAATGGCAACGGCAAGGGTCCTCAGTTTAACCCGGGGAACCAAGGAGGAGGCAAGTGTAAGGCCGATGGCAGCCTAGAGTTTGTAGCCAACACCAACTCTCAAGGTAATAACCAGCGACGCAAGGGGAGGCCCCCTCCCCGAGGCGGCGGGTCAGGACCTTCTCTGGAGCAGCTGTTGAATGAACCTTGTCCAAGGCACAGCTCTAGAGAGAAGCCAGCAACTCATCTGTGGAAGGATTGTGCTATCATGAAGGCCTTTAAAAACTACAATGGTCCGGGTGGCGGCTCAGGTGCCGGCGGCTCAGGCGCCGGCGGCTTTCATGGCCCGAGCGGTGGCTCAAATTCCGGCCCTCAGAACGATCAAGGAGGCTTTAATCAACAGTCTGGTCAGGGTCATCAACAGCAGCAGGGGGGTTATCAGACCAACCCGAAGCAGCTTAGCGGTGGACAGTATCACGTGTTCACCACTAGTTTGTGTAAACGAGGCGAGAAGATTCAAAAGAGGGTTGTTAATGTTGTTGAGCCGGCGGTTCCACGCTACTTGCGGTGGTCTGAGCAGCCTATAGTGTGGAGTAGGGAGGATCACCCTCCCCGGGTGGATAACCCGGGCCACTTGGCCTTAGTGGTGGCTCCTCAGGTGGGAGGCTATAAGTTCACAAAGGTGCTCATGGATGGAGGCAGCAGCATCAATATCCTCTATTATGAGACTTTCCGTCGTATGGGGCTAGTCGATAAGAACCTCAGCCAGTCAAACACTATCTTCCATGGCGTAGTACCCGGTAAGTCGGCTTATCCAGTCGGCAAGATCGAACTGGAAGTGGCTTTTGGCGATGAGAACAACTACAGGGTGGAGAAGTTGACCTTTGAGGTGGTCAAGATAAGAAGTCCATACCACGCTATATTTGGATGGCCGGCTTACGCCATGTTCATGGCCCAGCCGTGTTATGTATACTTACAGCTCAAAATGCCGGGTCACAATGGGACCGTTACGGTTCACGGCAGCCGGAAAGTGGCTCTGGAGTGTGAGGAAGGTGATGCAGCTTATGCAGAGTCTGTTTGCGCCACAAAGTAATTGAAATTTTATAAAGACAATGTTGACCCAACAGATATGACCTCTTTGAAAAAGCCAACCACGGAGAATGAACCAGCAATGAAGTTTAAGTCAGCTGATGAGACTAAACTTGTTGATTTTGTTCCAGGTGACTCGTCTCAGCAGTTTAGCATCAGTGCAAATCTTGACCCGAAATAGGAAAGCGCGCTCATCGAGTTCATCCGTGAGAATAGGGACATCTTCGCGTGGAAACCTTCTGACATGCCAGGTGTACCTAGAGAACTCGCTGAGCACACTCTCAATGTTGATCCAAAATTTAAGCCGGTCAGACAGTTCCTTCGACGGTTTAACGAAGAGAGGCGGAAAGCTATCGGTGAAGAAGTGGCCCGGCTCTTGGTGGCCGGGTTCATTGTTGAGGTTTTTCACCCAGAGTGGTTGGCTAACCCGGTGCTCGTACTCAAGAAGAACGGCACCTGGCGAATGTGTGTGGACTACACGGACTTGAACAAGGCGTGTCCGGCTGATCATTTTGCTCTCCCCCGTATTGATCAAATTATTGATGCTACGGCAGGTTGTGCACGCTTAAGTTTCTTGGATGCTTATTCCGGGTATCATCAGATTAAGATGGCAGTTAAGGACCAGGAGAAGACGGCGTTCATCACTCCCTTTGGAGCCTTCTGCTATGTGTCTATGCCCTTTGGGCTCAAGTGTGCGCAGGCGACTTACCAGCGTTGTGTGCAGAATTGTCTCCATAAACAGATCGGGCGCAATGTTCACGCTTATGTGGATGATATTGTGGTTAAATCCATCAAGGAGGAAACCCTGATAGATGACTTAAGGGAAACCTTCGATAATCTCCGGGTCTACAAGATGATGCTTAACCCGGCCAAATGTGTTTTTGGCGTTCCTGCAGGCAAGCTATTGGGCTTCTTGGTTTCTGACAGAGGCATTGAGGCTAACCCGGAGAAGATCAAGGCTATCACCTCCCTAGCTAAACCGGCATGTATAAATAATGTTCAGCGTTTGGCGGGTCGCATCGCTGCTTTAAGCCGGTTCATAAGCCGCTTGGGTGAGAAGGCTATGCCCTTATATCAGTTGATGAAGAAAACTGATAACTTTGTCTGGAATGATGCAGCTAATACCTCCTTTGAGGATTTGAAAAAGCAACTGGCAGAGCCCCCCGTCCTTGCTGCTCCGGTTGATAAGGAGCCCTTGCTACTGTATGTGGCAGCAAACACACGAGCCGTCAGTGTGGCTATTGTGGTGGAGCGTAAGGAGACGGGTAAGGAGCATCCGGTTCAGCGGCCGGTTTATTATGTCAGTGAGGTGCTTATTGAGTCCAAGCAGCGGTACCCGCATTGGCAGAAGCTCGTATATGGTGTGTTCATGGCGAGCCGGAAACTCAAGCATTATTTTCAGGGTCATCCCATCACTGTGGTCAGTTCTGCCCCTCTTGGGGATCCAGAACAGAGAGGCTACAGGGAGAATTGCTAAGTGGGCTATAGAACTTGGACCTCATGGCCTCAAATATGTGCCACGCACTGCTGTTAAATCTCAGGCTTTGGTGGATTTTATCAATGATTGGACAGAGTCACAAGTGCCTGAGCAAAAGCCGGATAACACTTATTGGACTATTCACTTTGATGGGTCCAGGCAGCTGGAGGGCTCGGGGGCTGGCGTTGTATTGGCTTCCCCTAGGGGTGACAAGTTCCAGTATGTGCTACAATTGATGTTTCCTTGCACTAACAATGCGGCTGAATACGAGGCTTTACTCCACGGTCTTCGGGTGGCTAAGGAGATGAGCTTAAGCCGGGTAAGGTGCTTCGGGGACTCAGATTTGGTGGCTCAACAAGTATCAGGCACCTGGGATTCTAAGGATCCTCTCATGGCAGCTTATCGCCGCGAGGTTGATGCCATTGCTGGGCACTTTCAGGGATATCAAGTGGAGCACATTGATCGCAGGAAGAACGAGGCGGCTGATGCTTTAAGCCGGCTAGGCTCTCAGCGAAAGCCGGTGCCGCCTAACACTTTCCTGGATGTCCTATATAACCCTTCGGTTAAGTTGCCTACAGAGGAGGACTTGGCTATCCCTGACCCGGAGGCACGACTAGTGGCGGCTCTTCATGTCATACCAGACTGGACAATGCCATATCTGGCTTATATAACCCGGGGAGAGTTGCCTGAGGATGAAACTTTGGCCAGGCAAATAACCCGGCGGGCCAAGTCAATGATTGTTATCAACGGCGAGTTGCATCATCGCAGTGTTTCAGGGGCCTTTCAGCATTGTATCTCCCCTGAGGAAGGTCAAGAGATCTTGCGCGAGATCCATGAAGGGGATTGTGGCCATCATGCCGGTTCAAAATCTCTTGTGGCCAAGGCTTTCCGTCATGGTTTTTATTGGCTGACGGCTCACGCTGATGCAGAGGACTTGGTCAGTAAATGTGATGGTTGCCAAAGGTTCTCACGACGGGCTCATGTGCCGGCTCAGGAGTTGAGGATGATCCCAATCACTTGGCCCTTTGCGGTCTGGGGGCTTGATATGGTTGGGCCTTTTAAACGATCCAAGGATAAGAAGACCCACCTCTTGGTGGCCGTTGACAAATTCACGAAGTGGGTAGAGGCTGAGCCAGTTAGCAAGTGCGATGCAGCCACAGCGGTTCAATTTATGAAAAAGGTGATTTTCCGCTTCGGCTTTCCGCACAGCATCATAACTGACAATGGCACCAATTTATCCAAGGGCGCTATGGAAGAATTTTGTCAACGGGAGCATATCCGACTTGATGTTTCCTCAGTGGCTCATCCCCAATCCAATGGTCAAGCTGAGAGAGCTAACCAGGAGATTCTGAAGGGCATCAAACCCCGGCTTTTGGTCCCTTTGCAACGGACGCCGGGTTGTTGGGTGGAGGAGCTGCCCTCCGTCTTATGGAGCATCAACACTACTCTTAACAGGTCTACTGGCTTCACGCCTTTCTTCATGGTTTATGGAGCAGAAGCAGTCCTCCCCAGCGACATCCGTCACGATTCGCCTCGTGTGGCGGCTTATGTTGAGACGGATAATGAACAGGCGCGCCAAGATGCTCTGGACTTGTTGGACGAACAACGTGATGTGGCGGCAGCCCGTTCAGCGATTTACCAACAAGACCTGCGCCGTTATCATAGCCGCCGGGTCAAATCCCGGGTCTTCCAGGAAGGCGACCTTGTGCTCCGGCTCATCCAGGATCAAACTGATGCACACAAGTTATCCCCACCTTGGGAAGGGCCCTTTGTGGTCAGTAAGAACTTACACAACGGGTCATATTATCTCATTGATATTCGGGAACATAAGGATTCGCGTAAATCTGAGGAGGAGACCCGTCGGCCATGGAATATAGCTCAGCTTCGGCCTTACTACACTTGAGCTGCCGGCTCTCGTGGTGTACATATTTATCTCAGACATGTATATATTATTATAAGCAATAAAGCAGGACCTCTGTCCTTTTTCTCCTTCAATTATGTGTGTGTCACTTTTTACATGCTAATTTGAAAGGAGGATCCGGCTTATGATCGTATTCGAGTCTAGCCGTAAGCAGTAAGGTCACTTGGGGGCTTCCTGTTCAAACATGGGTCGTATTCGAACCAAACAGAACATAGCTGTCGATACCCATTTGATTGGCAAAGTGCCGAGCTCATTGGGAGGTTGCCTTTGGTCATATTTGAATCATAGTGTAACCCCTCTGATAGCCGACGTGGATCGTATTCGAATCAGCATCGTTAATCAATTTTCAGAATCACTTGGGGGCTTCCTGTTCAAACATAGGTCGTATTCGAACCAAAGAGAACATAGCTGTCGATACCCTCTTGATTGGCATCGCCACACCCACTGGGGGCTATATGATCGCATCCGAATCTTAGCTTAACCCCTTTGGACCGGGTTTCTGGTCGTATTCGAACCGGAAGCCCCTAAGTTTTTATATTTTATCACAAGTCTACTCTGATCATGTCAAAGTATGTACTGCCGGGTCTCACTTGCCGGCTTAATTTTGGTTTATCTTGTTAGTTGAACATCAGGGATGTCATCAAGACAGGTAAATTCGAGTTAAGGTACCAACCAAGCTACCCGGGTTATTTAAACCGGAAGTATGCTTACAGGCCGTTAAGTGTGTTATCACGGCTATGTTCAGAGTATAGTTAATGACCAGTCTTTTTTGATTCGTATTCCGGGTTATCCATTTTAAACACCTGATTCTCAGGGCGGTAAGCCGCCTTGAGACTTGTGATTTGCCTTTCTATGCAGATACTTGAAGGTACTTTTTAAGGTTGAGAAGGACAAAGGGATAATTATGACCCGGAGGAACACCAAAAGAATAACTTCAAGGGGTTTCAGCATTCATTACGTGCACGATGGCACGGCAGAGATAAATTGTTGCACTTATTCTATTACAAAAATCCTTCAGAGTCTCAAGGGTGGAGCGTTGCTCGGTGAACCGCCGGCCGCTTTATGACGCCTGCTGAGTTGAAGTCCCCGGCTCGTCGTCTGCTCCGGCTGATCCCAAGACCTCGAAGGTTGACGACTTCCAGTCGATGCCGCTGAGAGCTTCGAACTGGGCTTCTTCGTCGATTAACCCGGCCGGGTCAATCTCGGGGGCGAAGGTGTGCTGGCGAGCCGGAGGAATCAGACTGAGAGCTTCATAGCGAGGGGTTGGAATCCTCTGATTCTCCGCGTTGTACCCCGGCTGATACTTGGTTAAGTCGGTGTCGTTCCCGATGATGGTGGCCACCGGGCGTACAGCCTTCACACATGCCGCGAAGTCCTTCTGGTCGAAGGCGGAGCCGTCTTCCTTCAGGCTTGGGTAACCCAGGGCGATGTCTGCCGGGTCTAGCTCCGGCAGGAATGCTTTGGCCCGGCTCAGCGCGGCAATTGCTCCGGATCTTGCGGAGGCTCGGCGTAGCTCCTGGATCCGCTGTGG
Source organism: Triticum aestivum (assembly GCF_018294505.1). Taxonomy (NCBI): domain Eukaryota; kingdom Viridiplantae; phylum Streptophyta; class Magnoliopsida; order Poales; family Poaceae; genus Triticum; species Triticum aestivum. Next base: position 109,012,209 of record NC_057814.1, on the reverse strand, counting down.
CAGAACAGCGAGCCGGCGCAGGACCTCGGCCAGATGGGTTGGCACCTCGTTAGATAGGGCCACCACAGCTAAGGCGCGCTGTGACCCGGTGTAGAGTTGTTCCACCAGGGTGTACACGGCCTTTAACTTGGTGACCACGCTCTGATTGAGGTTGGCACTCCTGGGACCTGTTTAATAAAGATCAGATAAGCCGGTGACAAGGATGAATCATAACATATACAGACTTGATGAAAGCCGGCGAGGCGACTTACCGAAGATAGCAGCCACCATTTGGGAAACCTGGCGCTTTAGGCCGGAGAGCTCAGCGGTCTTCTCGGTGAGGGCCTTCTCCGCCTGTTCGGCCCGGGTCACCAGTGCGGTTTTCTCCTCAGCCCAGGCCTTCCGCTCAGCATCGAATTCAGTCTTCAGCTTCTCTTGAGCGGCGATGCTGGAGACAAACTTGGCGTTTGCCTTCCGGGTCTCCATCTCTTGTGTCTTTAGCCGGCTCTTAAGATCCGCAAGGTCCGACTCTAATTTTTTGCCAACAGCCTGCATATATTTCCGGGTTGTTAACAGTCATTATATAAGTCCCAAGCACTTTCCAAGCAAAGACACTTGGCACTTGGGGGCTAATGCATATTGAACGTATCTATCTACGTACTGCCGGTTCAGTTAAGTAAGCCGGAATCTAAGTCTACAACATATTCAAGTATAAGTTATAGACTTGGGGGCTAGCATGACAAGGATCACTATGCAGAAAATAAGAAGACAGCAGAAGGTTACCTCAGATTTTTGTTGGATCTGGTTGACCATGGCGATTTCGGCGTCCCGGCTCTTGTGAACTTGGCTGATGTAGCCAGAGACAAGCTCTCCAATGCTCAAGTCGGTGTAGCTGGAGAGGTCCAGATTCACCCGGTGGGGCTGCAGCAACTCCCCCTTCGCGGAGCATTTGGCCAGCACGGTCGGTCTCCCCGGCTCAACATACTCCGTCCGGGTAATTACCACGTCCGGGTCGTCAGTTGATGGGGCGGAGCCGGAGGCCTCCGGGTTAACCGACGCTTCGGTTGTTGTCTTGGTAGTTGGGGCAGGGGCTTCAGGTGCCGTGTCCATAGGAATGGTGGCTTCGGGGGCGGCGGCAGCTGGCGGCTCTTGAGCCGTCGTCTCCGGCTCAGGCAAGTCTGGCACTCCGGCTGACCTGGTCTTCTTTGCTCTTTTGGTGAGCTTTGCCTGGGCACTGAAAAGACAGAAGTGTTAGGCATACAAAGAGTAAGTACAGAGAGATAATGTAAGGAGATTGTTATTACCTGGGTGCAGTTTTGAAGGCCGGCAGACTTGACTGCATGGAGTCACCCGAAGAGGGGGAGGTCTCCTGGTAATTGGAGTCAGAAGAGTTGAGTGGCTGACGGATGACACCCGCCAACGGATGAAAAGGGTACAGGTGAGAAAAAACCTCAGTACGACGCTTCCTTGTTGCGTCGGGTAACCCGGCGGAGAGGTCGGTGTCCTTGCGGGCCCGGGTGTGACGCCGGCTTTCGTGAACCTGCTGCTTCAAAAGAAATTGAGGGTCTTGATGAGCTAACTGATCAGAAAAGCTTACTTTCCGGGTTACTCTTCGGACTTTCAGCTGTGGCAAAGGCTCCGAGTCGGAGGAAAGTGATGTTACCTCTTCAATCACCGGGTTACTGGCGCCGGTGTCATCCTGTCAATAAGCAAAATGTTGATAAGGCGGACAGCAGCAAACAATAAATATGGCAAGAGTTTAAAGGTTTAAGGGTTACCTCTGACTCGGAGCTGTCGCTTAATTGCAGCAGCTCCGAAGCAGTGGGTCTGCTTCCCTTTTTGCGAGGGGCGGCTTTCTTGGCGGCTTTCTTCGCCTTCTTGGCCTTCTTGGCCACCTCATGGTCATATTTGACCCGCCAGAATTTGTCATCAGCCTGAGAAGTACAGTAATGAATTCTTAAAACGGTCCAGATCAAGGTGACATGCAAAAGAAGTTGAAAGATTAAAGTCAGCGGCTTACCGTTGGGGCTGGATTGGTCTTGCAGAACGGGGCTAGCCCGGTTCTTCCACAGTCTGCCAGGCTCTCGTTTAACAGAGCCTTGGTCTCTTCTTCAGCAACGTCTTCTGGAAGATCATTGCGACTGTGCCTCTGCGGGTCATCCTTTCGCCCGGTGTACTCACACATTAAGCCGGGGCGGCGGCTCAATGGGATCACCCGCCATGAGATCCAGACCCGGACTAGATCAATTCCGTTCAGACCGTTGCCTAGCAGGGCCTTGATCTTATTGATCGTTGGAAGCAGTGGCTGGCGTTCCGCGGCAGTCAGTTTATCGGATAATGGATGAGTCGGTTCCAGGCGCGTTGGGCGAAAGCCGGGCAGCGGATTCTCGTTAGCCGGGGACGTATCTTGGCAGTAGAACCAAGTCATATTCCAGTCCTTGGGGTGGCTCGGCGGCTCTGCATAAGGGAACAGACAGTCCCTGCGCCGTTGGATGGAGATGCCGCCTAATTCCAGACTTGGCCCGTTGGCACACTCGGTTTGGCGGTTTAAGTAGAACAGTTCTCTGAAAAGCAGTAAACTGGGCTCTTCTCCAAGATACACTTCACAAAAGACTTGGAAGTTGAGCACGTCCCGGAAGAATTTTGAGCCGGGCGGTGCGAAGCCCCGGCTCATATGGTCTGCAAAGATCACTACCTCCCCGTCCCTCGGCTGTGGTGTTTCTTTGGACGGATCAGGGGCACGGTAGGACATCACTTCCTTCTTGGGCAGATATCCGGACTTAACAAAGTTGGCCAGGGTCTCATCAGTGACGTTGGATCTCATCCAGTTGCAAGTGATGGGAGCCATGGGAGGCATGGTGACGGTTGGTGGTCTATGATAAAGATAAAGGTATCCGGGTTAATTATAAGCCGGAGAGCTATTGTTCAAACTAAGGTGGCGGCTCAAAAAGGGGACTAATGATATATATTCAGATACGGTGAGTTATCTAAGCCGGAGGAGCATTCAGAATAAGTTGGTCATCTACGGCTTACCGCGGTTAAGCCGGAGGATTCTACGGAGCATGGTTCTCTTTAAACCGGAAAGTTCTACGGCGCGTGTTTTCTTTAAGTCGGAAATATAAGCCGTCAAGATTCAAGGGCTGCAGTTTTTACTAAGTATGGTAACAGATTTCACATATTGCAGTAACTTTTCTGGATCAAAATGGTCGGGTGAAATGAAAAATTTCTAGACCTAAAAAACAGAGGCAGGAGAAGTTCTTGAGGTGGAGCATGGTTCTTATGCAGTAAAAAGAGGGTTTTTTGCAGGAGAAATGGATCTCAAACATCTACCGCACTGACTCTATGTGAGGTTAAAGATCAACTGAGCGTGGTGACTACAAGAGCTACTGAGGTTTGCGGCAATGGTGATGAACGCGACGAACACAAGATGAACCCTACAGCAGATCTATCTGACAGGGCAAGGGAGACTCACCGGAGTTGGAAAGGGCGGAGGTCGCTGCCGTGAATCTGATCCGAATCAGGGTGATGCAGCGGCCGGGTTGATGAAGACCAGGGGCGCGACGGCGGCGGAGCTCAGGCAGAGAAGCGACGGCGCGAGGAGGAAGAAGGAGAGCGTGAGAAGAGAAGTGTTGGGCCGGCCTATTTATAAGGCAGAGTCATAAGTGGGCGCGAGATTCAAGGAGACCACGGCGTGGTTATCTCCCCCTTACGACGCCTCGATTTTCGGGAGGACAGTAAAAGCAAAGATCCGTTGCGGATCTGGCGGAGTAAAAAAAACGGACTTAATGGAGGATGACGTCACGGCGGATTATCCGGAGTCCAGAGGATGACGTCACTCCAGGTTATGGTCTTCACATGAATAGTGAGCCGGAGATTTTTCTCTGTCGGCAGAGTTGAAGATTGACCTGAGCCGGCTCAAGTCAATCTGGGGCCTAATGTTGAGGATATAGACCTTAGAGTCACCCGCCAGGAGGGGCCGGGTTACTCTTCGGATGATCATTGCCAGAAGCCCGGAGCCAAGTTTCAAGATGATGGGCCAGAGATGGGCTGAGACCCGGATATGGCTTAAAGCCTGTAGTTACAATCATTGTTATAGTAGACTTGTAGTGTAAGGCAGGTATTGCTTAGAGTCCGAGCCGGATGCTCTTATGAGCCGGCCGGGACTCTAAGGGCTGCTGGGCGTCAGCCTCCCTACATAAAGGGAGGACCCGGCAGCGGTTTAAGGGCGACAACAATCTCATCGAGAGCCGGGCATAGCTGTTTAGCTCCCTGGCGATCGTAACCCTAATCAATAACACCTCAAACTGGACGTAGGCTTTTACCTTCACCGTAAGGGGCCGAACCAGTATAAATCCTCGTGTTCCTTGTCCCACAAAACCCCTTCAAGCTTCCTAGCTGCGATGGCTCCACGACTAAGTCCTAGCTCGAGGACATCTGCCGTGACAATTCCACGATACTTACTGACCATAAGCCAAAAAGGACCAGAAGATATGATGGCAAGCATGTAAACATAGCAAGTTTCGTTATCAGGTTTCAGACTTGGCAGAAAACAGAGCATGGCAGAAATAATAATATGTAGGCCTCTTTGTGAGTTTGATGCACTCACTACAGAGCAATGCATGACAAACCAAGCACACCTACAGCAAGATGGAATGTAAATGAAGCTATCCATGGCAAGAACAATTGCATAGCATGTACGGATCAACTACAATAAGCTTGGCAAAATTGCATATCATGTTAAGAATCTGCCAGAAATATTTTATAGCAAAAGTAGAGCAAGATTGAGTCATGCTATGGCACTCCATAATTGCAAACAATTGCAGGAATAAATCAATTACAACAATATCTACAAAACATCCTTACTGAACATCACCAAAATATGCATGGATCTCTCTGTAGCATCAAGTTTACATGGCAATAAAATAACAGCAGACAAAGACTAAATGATGCGGAGCCTACTTTGCATGCTTGTGCTAGTCACCACAGAGATCACAAAAATACTTGGACTATACCAATGGAAATATGGCATGGCATACAACAAAACATATGTAGAGATCATGCTCATAAGATGCACAGATTAAATGATGCAAAAATGACAAATCTCCAAGTTCTGATAAGAACCAGAGAATAACAGCAACTAGCCCTCTTCCAACAGAGATTTGGGCATCAAGATGACCTCTAATGAACATGGTGCGATTGAACAAAATGTAGAGCATCACGAGACAAACAAATTGACATATTACATGCGTGAATCGGAGCTACATGCAAGGAGTTATGGCATCACGAACAGAGGCACATGCTGAGAAAATTCCAACACTTCGAAAAAAATGGGGCTCGGGGTCAACCTCGCTACAGTACCCAGATCCGATCGGGGCTGAGCCTTCGAGGGAGATCGCTGGGGCGGCAGCGCGGCTCGCCGGCGGGAGGGGAGGGGAGGAGAGGCCGGAGAGGAGGCCGGCCGGGGCTCGGGCTCCGGTGGAGGAGCGCGGCCCGAGGCGGCGGAGCTTGAAGCGGCGGCGGCGGAGCTCCGGAGGTCCGGCGGCGGCGGCGAGGG
>NC_057814.1:108994256-109006224 GCF_018294505.1 Triticum aestivum | reverse complement strand
GGCCCGGGAGGGCCGCGGTCGGGCCTGCGGGCCGCGGCGGTGGGAGGCCGGAGGCAGGCCACGTGTCGCCTCGCCACTGGCTCGGGGCGGCGGCGTGGATGTCCGGCGGGCGCTGGACGCGTCCGCCCGCGGAGAGGGGATTTTAGGGTTACGGGAGACTGCGAATGTATTTCGGGATGCCCACATATAAATAGGTAGAGGGAGCTAGGAGGCTCCAAATGAGGTGCGGTTTTCGCCCACACGATCGTGATCGAACGACCTAGAGCATGGAAGAGAGTTTGGTGGGTTTTGGGCTGGTCATAGAGGAGGTTTCGCTGGACACTCAAATGGACTTTGCGGATGCCCGGTTAACCGTTGGAGTACCAAACGACCTCCAAATGAAACGAAACTTTACCGGTGGTCTCCGGGTGGTATATTATGGCCACTTGACAAGCCTCGGTCCATTCCGAGAAAGTTTGACACACGCACACGAAAGAAAACAAGAGGGGTGCACCGGAGGAGATAGGAGCACCGGATTGGAAAACGGACAACGGGGAAAATGCTCGGATGCATGAGACGAACACGTATGCGAATGCAATGCACATGATGACATGATATGAAATGCAGATGATGACATGGCAAAATGCAACACGCAAGCAGGTGACATGGCAACGACAGCGAACAACTGGCAGACACCTGGCGCATCGGATCCGGGGCGTTACAGCCTGGCCACCACACGTGTGGATGTAGTCTGTTTTTTAGTACACTTTTTGCCACAATATGCATGTTCCTCCGTCTCCTCAATGAATGCAGATCAGAAAAAAAAATGAGGCCGCCGCTGTTCCCTGCCACCACAGGAGTCCTTTGGGACTTGGCCCGTGTGTGTAACTAGATTGGAGTTCTCGGATGGATGGAAAGTGGCAGCAATAGTCCTCGCAACGTGTTGATTAGAAAAAACGAGTAGTAAAAACACCAGCTGCGCCTGAGCTCCTCGGGACTTGAAGCTTCCCTGACGTATGGTTGCCATGGACGGGAAACATGTGCCGTACTTCCGAATCCTTGGCAGCGTGTTATGGAAATCTAACCAGTCTTAGCGACGCGCGGCAGCATCCCAAGAAATCGATCCGGTTTTGGATTAGACTGCTTGTCGGTCTCGTCAACTCGGCGGTTCTGCTGGTTTCTTCATCAGAACGGTCCTCCTTGGTCTTAGTGCTTTGCGTGTCCAACCAATACTAGGTGCTGCAGAAAACGGTTGTCCTCGCCTTCTCTGGGATTTGACGCTTTGTCGGATCACCAGGTGTAGTGCACAGCATCCACCGAGAAAAAATTAATCTCATCAACCCCATCGTTTCATGACGTATAGATTGAGTACCTGAAAGTTTCGGCGGATCATTGGACAGCGGTGGCAGACGCGCATATTTCAACCCTAATCTCTTTTTTTACTTCAATCTCATGGATTGTAAAAATCTTCATCCGAAAAATTGCAAAAATCCTCGATCCCTGGGGATCCCTCCAAGAACTCATCACCACTGTGCGCAGGCCCCACGGTGGGCGCCAACTGTCGTGGAATTGTCACGGCAGATGTCCTTAGTGTCAGGACTTAGTCGCGAGGCCAGCGCAACTATGTAGTAGCTTGAGAGGGGTTGGGCGGAATCGGAAAACATCATCCGGTAATAGCCCTACATGCTGTTTGTGGCTAGGTCTCATTATGCTCATGAGAGAGTCGCCGGTAAGCCGGCTCTTTGTGTCTAGCCCTAGAGATTGTTTGTTGTTGCTCGTCCCTCTTTGGGGTGCCCTGCCCCTCCTTATACAAGTTGAAGGGGCGGGTTACATGTGGAGTCCTATTAGGATTAGGACTAGTCTATTACAAGTGGAATCCTAGTCTTCTCCCTTAAGGGAAAACTCCTTATGCCTTTCCTCGTAAACCGGCCCACCATAACATGAGCCGGCCTTCTGGGCCTTGGGCCTTGTCATCCATCTGACCCGCCGTTGGGGTTATCAGTAAGTCACCAAATACTCGCCAGGTCTCTGTGAGCCGCCAAGTCCGGCCGGGTCATACCGCGTGGTATATCTCCGACACTCTCTCTTTTTGCCCCCCGCTCGATCCCATCTGCCTAGGTGGTAGCTCTGCGTAGCATCTGGTCCTTGCCATGCTCTGTGTGTCTGTCTTTAGAGATGCTCTGTGTGTCCGTCTTTAGATGTTTTGATTTGCATCCTAGAATCAATTCATTTGCAATCCATTTGATGTTTTTCAATTCATTCGCACAATTAGATCGAGAACAATTGCCACCAAAAAAACCTTGAGTGCTGCCTATGAATTGCCTCCTATGAAGAGGATGTAGCATCTCCACTTAATCGCCCCCCTGGCTGCTCAATTTTTCTAACTGTATATATGTGCTGTGTGTACCCCTAGGCATTAAAAAACTAGTTGTTAATTTGATTCTCTGCAGTCTGTCTTAAGTTAGCTCCCAGCTCTCACTTCCATTTACTTGAATGTTTAGGGTGGTGGATGAACGAGACGACTGCATTGTGCTCCCAAGAAGATCTGAACTTCCGAGGCTGCCCAACTAGCTGCGAGTAGACAGGCGAGGCATGGCTTGGTTACTGACTGCGGTTACAGGTAAGAACCTTTTACATCCTGGTATAGCTCCAAGTGTACATTCACCACGGTTACTGCCTCTGTATAAACCAGTTTTCAATGTACTAGCGACATGTTTTAGCAATTAAAGTTGCGGTTTCTATAACTGAAATGCTACAAAAATAGGGGCCAAAGTGGCAGATTGTTTCTCTTTTAGGGGCAAAGTGGCAGATTAGTTGGTACTGTAGTAAGTTGCTTATGTTGGTGTGGCGCACTCAGTCATGTTTCTTTGCACTAGAAATTTTCAAAAAACACATGATTTTTTTAGGGGTGGTTGTCTGAACTGAATTGCTTAGAACTTTCCTATCCAAACAAGAGTTGCCATTTTTCAGTATAATATAAGATTTCTGTGATGAGTAGTCGGATCACTCTACAGACTTTTGTTCTTTGAGTTGAAAATTGTAGCTCATGTAGTACAATAGTTGGTGTTGTAGCTGGGCACCTTTCTTTTTCTTCAGTACAGCCACATGTTTTTTCTTTAGCTCCCAAACTGCAGCTTACATGGTTGTGCTTTCTTAGCTCTTAGCTTTCTCAGTTCTTAAAATGCAGCTCAAATCGTTGTGATATATATTTATCCTAGATAGACAATCAATGTTGTTCTATCTAGTTCTACTCGGACAAGTTTCTCAGTTTCATTGATCCTCTCTTTTTCAGCGCGAGCGCCGACGCGGCGGGCCGGGGCTTGCCGCCGCTGCAGTTCGTCCGCGTCGCCGCCCCGCTTCATCTCCACCATCATCCGGTGCCGCCCACCACCCCTGCGCCTCTGCCGCCCCGCCATCTAAGCCACGGCGCCCGCTCGTCCTCTACTTCGGGCGACGGGACATGCGCCGCCCATCGTTGACCTCCAGCGACCGCCAAGTCCCACGATCCACGACAGCCAACCCCGCCGCCGGGAGCAAGGAGGACCATCCTTCCAGGTGAGAGATGGAACACCACGGTCAACCTCCTCTGTGTGAAAGGTATTCCATCATCCGGAGGACTCTGCATCATATATGATATTGATTAGTTAGATGGACTCTGCATCATCCTAGAACACCACGGTCTCTGTTAGTGGTATGCATGCATTAGAAACACAATCTGTCGGTATGTAATCTAACTTGCAGTGTGTGTGTGTGGCATGCAGGGAGGTGGTGATCAGGTGAAAAACATATGCCTGGAAGACCTCTGGCACAATGGCGGTGTGCAAGCAACGTCCTGTTGCATTCTACTGGTACTGTCTGTCGTCTCGTGTCAGCGTCTCATTATCGTGTACAATCTAAATGAGTAATTCGGAGTCGCTTGTGTTTGATTTCAGTTCATAATTTTGTGATATGCTCTTGATCTTGTTCTGTTCCATACTAGGGAGCTTCTTCTCCTCTCATGTTGTTGCTGTCAATTTGGTTCTAGCTAGAATGATTCCTTGAGCTTGATGATGACAGATTCTACACTGTCTTGCTCCAGTGTTACATAATTATTATCACAGTACACGCATACCTCGTTGTTGTCCATGGATCTTGTTCCCTCCTGCCAGCATTGACTGGTTATAGTTGTTTCGGCAGATCACATCACATTCACATGGGCGCATGTGTAGCACTGACTGGTTGTACACACATAATGTTGGCTGGTGTACACACATAATGTTGACTGGCTGTAGTAGTTATTGACTGGTCGTACACACATAATGTTGGCTGTTAAGTATTGATTTTAGTATAAAAAATGGCTCAAACCTGAAATACTTAAAATAGATTGTCGTTCCTTTCTTGTTTGTTTTGATACCCATATACCTGCCTGTATTAGCTCTATCCTTTTATGCATGTTAATTCAGTGTTGTTGATTTGATGTTGATGTTCAGAAAGAAGATTTTGATGGATGGGTTTATTTCAGTAGGCTAAATAGGCTATCTTCTTGGTTTGTTGGTGTGCAGATGATCGATGAGCTGAGCTTCTTCCAGTAGTGGTAGCGGAAGTGACGCTGGAGCAGTACATGGATCAGCAGATCATCATGCCGTTTGGGCAGGGACAAGCTGGGACGGCCCTAATATAGCAACACTACCATACCATTGGTACATTTCTCAGTTCCTAGCAACGCCTCTTTTTGCATGTTCTGGTGGTATTTATGCACACGGATTGGCCTTCATTATTATTTTTATTTACTGTTAAATATGCTGTTAGATTTACTTTTATTTTGTGCCTAAACATTTTTTTCTATAACGTGCAGATGCTGGTCTTTCATGTTTCTTCGCGAGCATCAGGACAAAGAAGTCGGAGGAAGCAGAGTTCTAGCTTATTGGAGCCCTTTAGGCTGATCCTATTTGTATGTGTGTTATATGATGTAGCAGAACTTGTAGGGCTTATGTGATCGACTCACGTGGTATACTGTACACTTTAGAGCTTGTTATCTAATTGTAAACTTGATGCTGATCATATTTGTATGTATGTTATATGATCTAGCAGACTGCTTGCAGTTATTTGAAGTATTCCGTCTGTTTTCTGTATTGGCATATTGAAATTGAAGAGCATGACCTTGACAGTAGGGTCCCACAAACTAGAACGTCACATTTGGGACCCACTTACCAGAATTTGACAATTGGGGTGCATTAAAAAAAGAGAAACAAAGGCTACATCCCAAAAATAAAAGGCTGAATTGTAGGGCTTGGCCTGTGTAGTTCACCAAAATTAGCAGGAAAAAAAATATAAATGGGCTGAATTAATGGGCTCGGCCCACATAAGCACCGGATTGGACCGGGTTGATTCTTATCCACGTCAGCTTGCCATGCTGGATCCTACGTGGCCTGGGGAGGCTGCTAGGGACCAAAAAATTGGTCAAAGAACCAACGACCTTTTACATATCACAAATAAGGTCGTGAATTTCAGTTTACGACAGTCAGCTTTTGACCATCTGTTTTTGGTCACAAAAAGGTGGCAAATAAAAAACAATGACCTTTCATTGAATAATAGTGATGGTCGCAAGTTGACATATTTCTTGTAGTGAAGATACAAGACTACCAGAGCAGCGCTTGGACCAGGAGCACAAAGGGCAAAGCGACAAGATGGGCTCTCCCCTGGCAAGACCCTTGCCGGGGTGGCCTACTTATCCCCTGCAAGAGCCTTGCTGGGGCAACTTACCCAACACCAGCGAGGCCACTACCCTTGAGCCTGAGAGTTCCGACACCATCGACAATGTTGGGGCCAAGGCTCGGGAGGTGCCTGCTTGGTGGCATGCAGATCTTTGTGAAGACAAAGGGCCTGCGAGGCCTGGATGAGAACCAGAAGACAAGACCATAGCGAGGATCCTTGCTGAGGACGCCCACGAGGCCCCGGCAAGGCTCCTGCCGACGAGACCCTGGCAAGATCCGTGCCGCGGGCACACGCGAGGCACCGGCAAGACCCTTGCCGGGGACATCAGCAAGATCGCGGCAAGGCTTGCCGCCCTGTCGTCGACCTAGCTCAGTGGCCAACCCACCAACTAAGCAAATGCCCGTGTGGCAGTGCGTGGCTTCTAGGCCAACTAGTAAAGCACCTGCGTGGTGGCATGCAGATCTTCGTGAAGACCCTGCCACCACACAAACTCAGTAGCCTGCCAGCCTACATGGCACTGCATGCCTCGTTGGCCTGGACGCGTGTCGAAGCAAGGCGGAGCAGCGACGGACGGGACATGCTTCATTGCCATCCCCGATAAAGCAAGAGAACACCTAAGTAGCGCATTAAATGCGTTTTTTCATGTGATGTCAGGTGATAAGCTTGTACATTGTACATACTTTCCACCTCCTGCGTGCCATTGTGGTGACCCCTTTACCCTATAAAAGGAGGCCCGACGCATACTGAGGAAGGATTCAGACTTTTTGGACTACGCACGCACCGTAGCTAGTTCAAGAACTCAAGAACACTCGAATATACAGGACTAGGGTATTACGCATCCTTGCGGCCCGAACCTGGGTAAAATCTCCTTGTACTAACCACTAGACCCGCTCTTTGCACAACCTCGCGCCCGCCAACCGCAGAAGGGATCCTCGTGATCCCATTGGTGTCGTTTCCCCGACAGAAGTAGAGCTCCAACCGACGTTCGAGGAGGGCACAACCCACCACCATGCGACAGGGGCCTCTGGCGCGCCCTGGTGTCTTGTTGGCTGTGTGGGCCTCCGTTTGCGGTGATTCCAACTCCCAAAAATCACATATATTCCAAAATAATTCTCCGTGAAATTTTATTGCATTTGGACTTCGTTTGATATGGATTTTCTGCGATACAAAAAACATGCAAAAAAACAGGAACTGGCACTGGGCACTGAATCAATAAATTAGTCCAATAAATCATATAAAAAGATGCCAAAAATATGTGAAAGTTGTATAATATTGGAATGAAACAATCAAAACTTATAGATACGACGGAGACGTATCAGCATCCCCAAGCTTAATTCCTACTCGTCCTTGAGTAGGTAAATGATAAAAAAGATAATTTTTGATGTGGAATGCTACCTAGCATAAACTTGATCATATATCTAATCAGGGCCTGAATATTAAGACATAAGTGATTCAAAGCAACAGTCTATAATTTGACATAAAGACATTAATACTCAGGCATCCCAACAAACAATCATGTCTTTCAAAATATCAATACTAAAGAAAGCTATCCCTACAAAATAATATAGTCTTGTCATGCTCTGTCTTCTTAACACAAAGTATTTATCATGCACAACCCCGATGACGAGCCGAGCAATTGGTTCATACTTTTTAACGCGCTTCAACTTTTTCAACCCTCACGCAATACATGAGCGCAAGCCATGGATATAACACTATAGGTGGAATAGAGTATGATGATAGGGGTAAATATAGAGAAGACAAAAAAGTAAGAAAGTCTCACATCGAAGCGGTTAACCAACGGGCTATGCAGATGTCCATCAATTGATATCAACGTGAGGAGTTGGGATTGCCATGCAACGAATGCACTAAGAGCTATAATTGTATGAAAGCTCAATATGAAAACTAAATGGGTGTGCATCTAATCCTATAATGAAAAATTCCCACTAGTATATGAAAGTGACAACATAGGAGACTCTCCATATGAAAAACAAGGTGCTACTTTGAAGCACAAGTGTGGTAAAGGATACTAACAATGCCCCTTCTCTATTTGTTTATTTATTTTTTTTTCTTTTTTTTTCTTTTTTTTTCTTTTTTTTCATAATTTTTCTCTCATTGTCCGGAGTCTCATCCCGACCTGTGGGGGAATCATAGTCTCAATCATCCTTTCCTCACTGGGGCACTGCTCTAAAAATGAATAATGATGATCATCACACTTCTATTTACTTATAACTCGAAAGAAATAAAAATTACAACTCGATACCTATGACAAAGTATGACTCTATATGAATGCCTCTAGCAATGTACCAGGATGTGCAATGGTCTAGCGTAACATGTATGAAAAATGATGAACGGTGGCTGAGCCACAACTACTATGTCAGCTATATGATAATGCAAAGCAATATGACAATGAATGCTCAAGTCATTAAACGGAAGCGGTGGAAGTTGCATGACAATATATCTCACAATGGCCATGGAAAAGCCATAATAGGTAGGTATGGTGGCTGTTTTGAGGAAGATATAATAAAGCTTATGTGTGATAGAGCGTATCATATCACGGGGTTTGGATGCACCTGCGAAGTTTGCATTGACTCTCGAGGTGAGAAAGGGCAATGCACGGTACCGTAGAGGCTAGCAAATTCCAAAAAGGTAAGAGCACGTATAATCCATGGACTCACATTAGTCATAAAGAACTTGTATACTTATTGCAAAAGTTTATTAGCCCTAAAAAAAGTACTACTACGCATGCCCCTAGTGGGATAGATTGGTAGGAAAATACCATCGCTCGTCCCCGACCGCCACTCATAAGGAAGGCAATCAATAATAAATCATGCTCCAACATCATAGCATAACGATAGGCTATACGTGCATGCTTCGGGAATCACAAACCTTAACACCAATATTCTTACTAAACACAACCATTCACTAGTACCTCTGTCACGCCCACGATGCGGCTATATCTCCCACGTGTCGAGGCACGACTTAGAGGCATAACCGCATTGTGGTTTTGTCGCAAGAAGGGTCATCTTCACACAATCCCATGTAATGAACAAGAATGGGATAAAGAGTTGGCTTACAATGGCCACTTCGCACAATACATAAATAATATTCATACATCATCCAAAATACACACATAGACCGACTACGGTCAAGATCCAAATGAAAATAAGATAACCCCAAATGCTAGATCCCCAATCATCCCAACTGCGCTCCACTACTGATCATCAGGAAAAGACACATAGTAACGACCACGTTCCACATCGAACTCCCACTTGAGGTCGATCCCATCATCTGCACTAGCATCGTCGGCTCCTGCAACTGTTTTGGTAGAATCTGTGAGTCACGAGGACTCAGCAATCTCACACCCGTGAGATCAAGACTATTTAAGCTTATAGGAAAGGGTGATGTAAAGAGGTGGAGCTGCAGCAGGCAATAAGCATATATGGTGGCTAACATACGCAAGTGAGAGCGAGAAGAGAAGCAACAGAACGGTCGTCATCTAGAAATGACCAAGAAGTGATCCTGAACTCCTACTTATGTCATTCATAACTCAAACCGTGTTCACTTCCCGAACTCTGCCGAGAAGAGACCATCACGGCTACACACACGGTTGATGTATTTTAATTAAGTCAAGTGACAAGTTCTCTATAACCGGACATTAACAAATTCCCATCTGCCTCATAACCGCGGGCACGACTTTCGAAAGATAATACCCTGCAGGGGTGTCCCAACTTAGCCCATCATAAGCTCTTATGGTCAACGAAGGATAAACCTTCTCCCGGAAAGACTCGATCAGTCTCGGAATCCCGGTTTACAAGACATTTCGACAATGGTAAAACAAGACCAGCAAAGCCGCCCGAATGTGCCGACAAATCCCGATAGGAGCTGCACATATCTCGTTCTCAGGGCACACCGGATAAGTGAAGCGTACAGGTACCAACATAACCCATGTTGCCAAGGGACTGTCCCGCACGGTGCTCTAGTTTGGACCGGCACTCAGAGGAACACTGGCCCGGGGGTTAAAATTAAGATGACCCTCGGGCTCGCGAGAACCCGGGGGAAAAGGCTTAGGTGGCAAATGGTAAAACCAAAGTTGGGCCTTGCTGGAGGAGTTTTATTCAAGGCGAACTGTCAAGGGGGTCCCATAAATCACCCAACCACGTAAGGAACGCAAACTCAAGGAATATAATACCGGTAAGACAGAAACTAGGGCGGCAAGAGTGGAACAAAACACCAGGCATAAGGCCGAGCCTTCCACCCTTTACCAAATATATAGATGCATTAATATAATAAGAGATATTATGATATTCCAAAATATCCATGTTCCAACATGGAACAAACTTCAACTTCACCTGCAACTAGCAACGCTATAAGAAGGGCTGAGCAAAAGCGGTAACTTAGCCAAACAACGGTTTGCTAGGAAAGGATGGTTAGAGGCTGACATGGCAATATGGGAGGCATGATATAGCAAGTGGTAGGTAGCGCAGCATGGCAATAGAACGAACAATTAGCAAAGCAAAGATAGAAGTGATTTCGAGGGGTGGTCATCTTGCCTGCAAGGTTCTCAGAATTGTCGAAAGCTTGATCCTCGTAAGCGTACTCAACAGGTTCCTCGTTCACGAACTCGTCTCCCAGCTCTACCCAAGACAAGAACACAAGCAAAGGAACCACAATCAATCACGGGAAACGCACAAGCAACATGATGCAAAACATGAATGATATGCAAGATATGATATGCGATGCATATGCGTGCTCCGGTAGGAAAAATGATGAACAAGGCAGTAATTTGGCAAACCAAGCATTCCACTAGAAAGATGAGATGATTTCGGTCGAAATCGATATAAAGATCACTGGAAACAGATGCACGGTTTGCAAATGGCAAGCAAAACAAAGATGACACGAATCTGCGATTAACAGTATGATAGCACTTAGAATACAACAAGAAACTATGGTACACCACTCCAACATAGCAACAAAGCATATGGCAGTAATCTACAGGAGATGCTTGACAAAAGATAGACACTGAGCTATGGCTAGATCACACAATAACAGGTTCAAACAAGCATGGCAAAAGTGCAAAAGATAACAGGTTCACAGACTTGGTGAAATTACTGGACATGCCTGAAACAGCATCAGGTAGCAATGTTCAGAGCATGAAAACAACATGCTACAGGTACTTGACATGGCAAAACAAGGCATGGAAGTATTCTACTAAATGCATATGACAAAAGTCCCTTACTGACCATAAGCCGAAAAGGACCAGAAGATATCTTGGCAACCATGTAAACATAGCAAGTTTCGTTAACAGATTTCAGACTTAGCAGAAAACAGGGCAGAAAACGATAATATGAAGGCACCTTGGTGAGCTTGATGTGCTCAGCACAAAGCAATGCATGACAAAAAAACATACCTACTGCAAGATGGCATGTTTATAAAGCTATCCATGGCAAGATAAAGTACATAGCATGAATGAAACAACTACAACAAGCTTGGCAAAATTCAATAACACGTAAACAATCTGCCAGAAATATTTTATAGCAAAAGTAGAGCAGGATTGAGTCATGCTATGGCACTCCATAATTGCAAACAAGGGCATGAATGGAACAACTACAACAATATCTACAAAACATCGTTATTGAACATCACCAAAATAAGCATGGATCTCTCTGTAGCCACATGGATACATGGCAACAAAATAACAGCAGACAAAGACTTACTAAGTCCCTGAAATCAGAAACATTACGGAGCCTAATTTGCATGATCGTGCTAGTCACCACAGAGATCACAAAAATACATGGCATACACCACTGGAAAGATGGAATGGCATACAACAAAACACATGTAGAGCTCATGCCCATAAGATGCACAGATTAAATGCAACAAAAATAACAAATCCTCAAGTTCTGCTAAGTAACAGCAGATAACAGCAACTAGCACTCTTGCACCAGAGATTTGGGCATCAAGATGGACTCAAATAAACATGGTGCAATGGAACAAAATGTAGAGCATCACGAGAA
This sequence comes from Triticum aestivum, assembly GCF_018294505.1. Lineage (NCBI taxonomy): Eukaryota > Viridiplantae > Streptophyta > Magnoliopsida > Poales > Poaceae > Triticum > Triticum aestivum. Next base: position 108,994,537 of record NC_057814.1, on the reverse strand, counting down.
AAACATTTCTATATATTACACGCGTGAAACGGAGCTATATGCAGAGAGTTATGATGCGATGAACATGTGCAAATATTGCAAAATCCTAAAGACTTGGAAAAACGAGGGGAGAGGAGAAGTCAACCACTGGTCGTTTGGATCGGGATCTGGCCGGATCCGAGCTCGGGCAGCCGGAGTTGAGGATGGGGACGCCGGCGGGGCGGCGTGCGGCGGCGGAGGGAGGCGAAGGCGGGGTCGACGCGGCGAGGGAGGCGCGGAGGAGGACGGCAGCGCGACGGGGC
>NC_057814.1:108912350-108993794 GCF_018294505.1 Triticum aestivum | reverse complement strand
GCAGCGCGAGATTGGCTGGGCGCGGCGGCACGATTCGTCCGGCGCCGGGCGGACACGTCCGGCGCCGGGCGGACACGTCCGGCGCGTGGAGGGAGAGGGCTAGGGTTTCGGGATCCGAGATTTTCGGGGAAGGTGCAAATATATAGGTAGAGGGAGCTGGGAGAGTCCAAATGAGGTGCGGTTTTCGCCCACACGATTGTGATCGAACGACCTAGAGCATGGAAGAGAGTTTGGTGGGTTTTGGGCTGTTTAGAGAGGGGTTTTGCTGCACACACAAACGTACTTTGCGGTTGCCCGGTTAACCGTTCGAGTACCAAACGACCTCCAAATGAAACGAAACTTGACCGGTGGTCTACCGGTGGTATACCAAGGCCACTTGACAAGCCTCGGTCCATTCCGAGAACGTTCAACATCCGCTCACGAAAAGAAATAAGAGGGGTGCGCCGGAGGAGGTGGGAGTGCCGGATTGCAAAACGGACAATAGAGAAAATACTCGGATGCATGAGACGAACACGTATGCAAATGCAATGCACATGATGACATGATATGAGATGCATGACATGAACAAAATGTAAAACGACAAACAAAACCCGACCACGAAGGGAATATCATAACACATAGCTGAAAATGGCAAGAGTTGGAGTTACAAATATGGAAAGTTACATCCGGGGTGTTACAACCTCCCACATATTATCATCTCTATATCGCATAACTATTGCAAGGAATCAAACATATCATATTCAGTGATCCATAAGTTTTATATAGGATTTCATGACTAACCATGCAATTGACCAATTCCTTTTAACTCTCTAAATAGATATAAGTAAAACATGAGAGTATAATTCTTTCTACAAAACATCATGCTCTAACAAATATAAGTGAAGCAAAAGAGCATTCTTCAAAAAACGGTTTTCTATATGAAGAGAAACAGGCAATCCAAACTTCAAATGATATAAGTGAAGCACATGAAGCTCTATAAAGCCATACTCAAAAGATATAAGTGAAGTGCAATGAGCATTCTATAAATCAACCATGGACTATCTCATAGCAGCATGGTGCACAAAGGAAAAAATTAGAACTAAATGCAAAAGACGCTCCAAGATTTGCACATATCATGTGAATGAAACGAAACCGAAAACATACCGATACTTGTTGAAGAAAGATGGAATGCCTTCTAGGGCATCCCCAAGCTTAGATGCTTGAGTCTCCTTGAATATTTACTTGGGGTGGCTTGGGCATCCCCAAGCTTGAGCTCTTGCCTCCCCTCCTTCTCCTCACATCGAGACCTCCTCGATCTTTGATCACTTCGTCCACACAAAACTCAACAGAAAGTTCTGTAAGATCCGTTAGTATAATAAAGAAAATCACTACTCTAAGTACCGTTGCAAACCAATTCATATTTTGTTTTTGCATTGTAGCTACTGTAATATAACCTTTCATGGCTTAATCCACTGATAGAATTGATAGTTTCATCAAAACAAGTAAAACAATGCATCAAAAATAGAATCTGTCTTAAACAGGACAGTCTGTAGTAATCTGAACATTCACCATACCTCTGGTACTCCACAAATTCTGAACAAATTAGGAAAAATAAACAATTTGTATATAAAGACAGTGCAAAAAGTTTCAGAACCGTTTGACATTCCAGTAAAAAATATAAAATCGCGCACTACTGCAAAGTTTCTATTTTGCACCGCACAAACCAACAAGCAATCTAAACATCCTAAAGGCAAACATTGGCACATTATTTTTATAATACATTGGAGATGTACAAGAGGATAATTATTTTTGTGAGAATATTCATGAAAAATTCTACATTGTTTCCATGAGCATGAACACAAGTGTTCAAGGTCGACCCTCACTTCTCCAATGCATTACTTCCAATCGCTTCTCTTTTGTGAAAAAGTTTTAAGTTCCCCTCTATATTTTTTGTTTTAAAACTTTATAAAAGCACTCAACAGAAATAAATGACTCTCTAAAACTTCCGGGTTGTCTCCCTGGCAGCGCTTTCTTTAAAGCCATTAAGCTAGGCATAAAAGTGCTCAAGTAATGGATCCACCCGGATCCCAAGGTATATCAAAGCCAATTTTAATTAACACTGATTTGGCATTTAGTAGTGAGCACAAAGCAACATATATCAAGTAATGACGAAGTCTAACTCTCTTCCTATGCATCGGCATGTCATACACGAACAATTCATGCACATCAAGTAAAGGCCAATACATAGCATAAGAAGTTTCATGCAATTCCATCGTATTGGAAACATAGAGAGGCGGAGATGTAGTTCCTCTCTCATAATAATTGCAAGTAGGAGCAGCAAGCACATGCATATTATATTCATCAAAATCATCATGTGCAATGGTAAAAGGCAACCAATCAATATAATCCTTAACAAGAGCAAACTTCTCTGATATAGTGTAGTTTGGAGAATTCAAAAAGATAATAGGACTGTCACGTGTGGGCGCAATAGCAACAATTTCATTCTTAATATAAGGAACTATAACAAGTTCATCTCCATAAGCATAATTCATATTGGCATCTTGGCCACAAGCATAACAAGCATCATCAAAAAGGGGTATTTCAAACGAATCAACGGGATCATAGCAATTATCATAGCATTCATCCTTCGGTAAGAACAAAGGGGCATTACATAATGTATGAGATAAAGAGTTACTCTCATTAGAAGGTGGGCACGGGTGATCAATCCGCTCTTCCTCCTTTTGTTCTTCGCTCTCCTCCCCATCTTTTTCATCCAATAAGCTCACAGTTTCATCAATTCCTTCTTCCATAGACTCCTGCAAAATATTAGTCTCTTCTTGGACGGCGGAGACCTTCTCAATAAATTCATCAATATCGGAATTGTATTTATAATTATCATAGCAATATTTAAGGATAGCAAAATTTTCAGGTCTATAAACTGAATCATCAAAATCTTCAAACTTTTCAAACAAAGATTCAATTTCATATGCACCCTTAAAAGCAACAAATTCTTCTATTCGTTCCACATCATAGTAATCATATATACCATTAGCATAAGAAACCAAGGTTTCATTATCATTAAATTCACATGAGAAGGGAAGATGTGGAGCATTCATCCTAGAGCAACAAGTAAAATCATATCTCTGACATAAATTCCAAGCATACCAATGCAACATATGAATTCGATCCCATAAAAGTTTCCCTTTTGTTTCAAGTGATAATCCCTAAAATATTCACGTTGATCCAACGTTACTCCCATTATCAAGTTGAATGGGGTTTTCTCAGGATTATCAAAGTAATGCATAATATTTTTCACATAACGAGCATCGAGGGTTTTAGGAGGTTCCCCATCTCCCTAAAATATTTTGGTGTTTTGTGTTCCATATCCATAACTAAAGATAGAGAACAACTTTGAACAGAAAATAAAAACTACTTAGTGATAAAGCAAACAAGCACACGCAAGAATATTCACCCCACGCTATTGCTCCCCGGCAATGGCGCTAGAAAAAGGTCTTGATAACCCACAACTTTATAGGGGATCGTTTGTAGCCTTCTTCGATAAATAAGAGTGTCGAACCCAACGAGGAGCTAAAGGTAGAACAAATATTCCCTCAAGTTCTATCGACCACCGATACAACTATACGCACACTTGGCGTTTGTTTTACCCGAAACGAGTATGAAACTAGTTTGTAGGAGTGATGCTAGAACTACTTTGCAAGAATAAAACTAGAAGTACTTTGAAAGATAATAAAAGTTGGGTGTTTAGTAAAAGGGTTTGTGTCAACAAGAAAGTTATTTGTCCCTAGGCAATCGATTACAAGTACCGGTAATCATTCTTGCAATTTTATATGAGGGAGAGGCATGACCTAACATACTTTCTCTACTTGGATCACATGCACTTATGATTGGAACTCTAGCATGCATCCGCAACTACTAAAGATCATTATGGTCGTGAAACCCAACCATAGCATTAAGTATCAAGTCCTCTTTACTCCCATACTCCATAACCCACCTACTCGGGTTTAAGTTTCTGTCACTCTCGCAACCCACCATAAGCGAATCATGAACATATTGCAACACCCTACTACGGGGGCCCCTCATGTTTGCGCGAGACGGAGGGCACCGTAGGACAACACAATAAATAAAATATACAATCATACCAACCAAGATCACGATTATCCCATAGGACAAAACAGATCTACTCAAACATCATAGGATAACCATAGACCATTGGGAAACAATATATGGAGTTGAGCACCATGTTTAAGTAGAGATTACAGCGGGGGGAATAGGTGTTACACCGCTGCATACACTAGTAGAAAACAGGGCTTTGGTCATAGGGTCGTATTCACATTAGTCCCAGTTCAGTCACGAACCGGGACTAATGTGAGCATTCGTCCCGGTTCGTGCGGCTAAGGCATTAGTCCCGGTTCACCTGGGCCCTTTAGTCCCGGTTGGTGCCACGAACCGGGACTAAAGGGTGCGATGCCCATTAGTCCCGGTTGGTGGCACCAACCGGGACTAAAGGTCCCATTTTCAAACTCTACCCCCACCCCCACCCCCACCCCCCCTGGACCGCCTTTTCAGTTTTAGAAAAAACAAAAAAAATGATGGAAATGTCAAAAAAAATAAAAAAAATAAGTTTCCCATGTGATATGTGGTCTAGTTGTTGGGAAAATTAACAATATGAATTTGGACTTTATTTGCAAAATCTCTCTGGAATTTGTAAAATGGGCATAACTTTTGCATACGAACTCGAATGAAAAAGTTTTTTATATGAAAAATCATCTACTCAAAAAGTTACATCCGAATTTAACGGGGGAAACCTCGTTAAACATTTCCAAAATCCTCAAAAACCTAACAGAAAAAAAGTTACGGGGCTTTTAAGATCTAGAGTGGAAAAAATCGAAAAAGTTTCAAACTGTGGTCAAACAATGGTCAAACTAATTATTCTAGAATATTAGTGTTACTAAATAATTATTTCAGTTATTTTGAATTTTGGTCAAATCTGGTCAAATGGTCAAACTAATTATTCAAGAAATATTAGTGTTACTAAATAATTATTGTTTTTCAAAACATTAGTTTCAAACTCAAACAGTGAAATGTGTCACTTCATGCTCAAGCAAAATTCCTGAGGGTTAATAGGATTGACATCTTACTATTGTCAGGAAAACAACAAGTGCAGACTTGGAAACGAGGGAGAATAGAACCCGGAAGTTAAGCGTGCTCAGGCTGGGGTAGTGGGAGGATGGGTGACCGTTCGGGAAGTTAGATGATTTGGAATGATGAGGGGTGATGATTAGAGATTAGAGATTAAAATAATTCAGAAATTTGAAAATCAAAAAAAATTCAAAAAAAGACTAAAGGTGGAGCTCCATGTGGCCGCGGCCTTTAGTCCCGGTTCGTGTAAGAACCGGGACTAAAGGGGAGAGGCATTAGTAACGACCCTTTAGTCCCGGTTCAAAAACCGGGACTAAAGGGCCTTACCAACCGGGACAAAAGCCCCTTTTTCTACTAGTGATAGAGGGGAAGAAAGTTGGTGATGATGGTAGCAAGGTTGTAGATGTAGATCGCCGTCACGATCCTAGCCCCGGCGGCACTCCGGCGCCACCGGAAGCGAGGGCGAGAGAGCCCCCCTCCTTCTTCTTCTTCCTTGGCACCCCCCCCCCCTAGATGGGAGTAGGGTTCCCCCTCCGGTCCATTGTCTCCATGGCGGCAGAGGGGCGGGATCCCCTCCGAGATTGGATCTCCCTCTCTGTTCTCTTCTGTTTCGCGCTCTCCTGATCTGGCTGAAAACCGTTTCTTATATTCCGGGAGATCCGTAACTCCGATTGCGCTGAGATTTTAACACGATTTTTTACGGATATAAGCTTCCTTGCGCCCGAAGTAGAGCTCCAATTGACGTTCGAGGAGGGCACAACGCACCTCCACGCGCCAGGGGCCTCTGGCGCGCCCTGGTGTCTTGTGGGCTGTGTGGGCCTCCGTTTGCGGTGATTCCAACTCCCAAAAATCACATATATTCCAAAATAATTTTCCGTGCTATTTTATTGCATTTGGACATCGTTTGATATGGACTTTCTGTGATACGAAAAACATGCAGAAAACAGGAACTGGCACTGGGCACTGGATCAATAGGTTAGTTCAATAAATCATATAAAAGGTGCCAAAAATATGTGAAACTTGTATAATATTGGCATGAAACAATAAAAAAATTATAGATACGACGGAGACGTATCATGTATCGCTAATAATGAGGGCGGGCTCTGGCTGGATATTAAGGCAAAACATCTTTGTAGCCAACCCCTTGCATTCTGCCAACGCTCCAGTTGCTCCCAATTCTGGCAATCCGTAATTCAGCTCCTCCCAGTTCTGCGTATCAACTCTTTGATTTATGTCGGTGTTGGGTCCTCAATCCTATTCTGGTTTGATCGCTGGGTGTCCGACCAACCCCTTGTGGCCCGATTCCCTGAATTGTTTTCCATTTGCACTACTCTACAAATCTTGGTAGAGGGTGCCCTTATTGACTTAGGGAGTCTTGCTTTCCGCCGCACCTTCGGGCTCATTGAGCAAGCAGCCTAGGAGGATCTATTAGAATGCATTGCGCTCTACTCCAAGCCTGCAGCCGGACCAGATGATGTGGTGCCCACATGATCTACCATGGTGCCGTATTTGGCAAGTGCCGGTAAAACAGAGGACATGCATTTATCTGATATTTTTATCGTATTTATCTGACTTGTTTCGGTAACGAAGTTCCGTTCTGCTCTAAACTTTTCACCGCGACTCTTAGGTAAATCAGTGAGGTCCATTCACATGGTTCACCACGTGATGTAGTGAATGTACACTACAACACATTAACTACAACCAAAGAAACATGTGGTTTTGCTATAGCGATTTCAAGTACAACATAATAAATTCTGAATGAACGTTGCACCACGTCATATCGAATATAGTACAGTTCCAATGTCTTTTCTTTTTGGAAATGCCAGTTGGTACTGCCAATAACTTAGGGCTTGTTCGGTTAGGCAGGGTTTGAAGAGGTTTGAAAGGGATTAGAGGGGATTAAATCCTTTGCATGTAAAAATCCCCCTCAAACCTCTTCAATCCCCTTCAATCCCTTTGGCAAAGGGATTAACCGAACAGGGCCTTAAGAAGACGAGCCTACTGTGTGCCTAGTACGGTAAAAGAGAGAAGCCACACACCGTGCTAAAACCAGGTCAAAGAAAAGACAAAGAGCTCCATCTTCCAATGCTCTTTAGATAAGGAAGGACAGGAGCTGGCTGCCTCAAAATTTCAGAGAAAGATGGCTGACTCGAAGTTCAATCGCGATGCACGTAGTAGGATTAGAACTGGGAGACATCAGAGAATGTAGTGTACCAAGTTCACAGCTTCTTATGCGGGTGGATTTCTGCGAACGCAGGAATGAAAGCTGAAGGAGGGCTAGGCACTCTAGTGAAGGACAGCTAGCATGGACTCAGTCTCCGGCCGTGTAACGAGGCACCGAGAAAATCACAGCCTTAGGCACCTTAGGGGCTTGTCTTGGTCTTTGTTCTTGAGCCTGGCAAGTAAAACTATGTTGAACATTAGCAGCGTAACTCCTCGTTTTTCTTGGACACACTCAATTCTGACATCTACCTCGTCATTGGCTACTCTGTTTCCGACCTTAACTGGAACTCAACATTGTTATGGATCTTTGGCTTTCCTGTCTAGATACCTGAAGCAAGTGCCATCATCCATAAATATAGCCTTGTAACTAACTTGTACTTGCAGTGCTGAGTTGCTCACACACACAGTTGTTTGTCCATCCCTATTGCTAAATTATAATGCACCATGCAAATGTATTCCTCGTGGCTCCATTTTGCACCCAAAATTTTACTTAGTTTGCCAATCTAGAGATGTTGATATGCATGGCTTAGTATGCCCTTAAGCCATGGCGACGTCGGATCTCGGCGGCGTGGCGCAATGGGGTCCCGACGACGGACGTGTGTTGATGGACGCGCGTAGGATGATGACGTTGTCTAGCGCCATGGTGGCGTTGACGGCAATTGGGCCAGACAAGGCCTATGCATTGAACTTGGGATGGCGGAACATGATGGCGCGGTAGATTCTAGAGCGTGCGCATGCGGTACGCGCTAAGGATCTGCTTGGCCGGTTGGTGCTCTCTGCCCGTCATTGGGCAGCCTGCTGAGGCCGCCAGATTAGATGGTGTGTATGGATACGGCGGTGCAGTCCATCAGACTTGTAGGTGTAGCGATTGAGGTCGTCAAGAAGGTCGCTTTGGGTCGACCCATGTACATGCTCTGTTAGACTCTGTTCAATAATTTAATAAAGATGGTTGTATGCATCGATTGATGTAGAGGCCGGGGGTAATCTTTCTTTATGAAAAAAATGACTTAGTGTGCCAAGACTACAGGATGACTCGCGCCAGCGTGGAATGACAGCGGCCAATTCCGTGGCAAGCCACCCATGAGGCACCCCGACTACCTGATGGTCGTGAGGAGGTTGTAGGTGGGGAGGCACCCCACCAATCAGCTAGTACCTTTTGGCCCTAGCATGGAGCACCGATGAGGCGACTATCAAACAAACCATCATAAAGATGTTGATTGAAACACAACTTCATATCTAGGATGAAAACTCTTATCTTGACCTTATTGGCCGGGCACAGCAGCGACGAACTTGTGCCGTTACCTTGTTGAAGGCATGGGCTTCTTGCTATTGAGCTAGCCTTTATTGCCTGGGCCTCAGCAAGCAAGATGAAAATGCTTGTCCATATCGTCTTCGATTGGACGTGGCGACGACAACGCAAGAACGTGTATTTCTTCTTGAAAGCGTGGCTATATACAAACAATATGAATAGCTGTACAATAATAGGATAGGTGTTTTGGCATTGTATCCTATTTTTTGCCGGTTGTGACTATTTGTTTACTTGCTTGATTTTGTTTATGTATCTGAGAAGATATTTGTACATTGATACTCTGTTCGTTTAAATAAATGGTTGTATGCATCGCTTGATGCAGAGACCGAGAGTATTCCTCCTTGTTGAAAAAGGGCTGAGCTCGGATTCTTCTTCATATTCGTAGTCTTCATTGATAATTTGTTCACGTTCATTGGTTACTACTAAACCTTCGCTACCTTTTGCAAACAGAAGGAGACTTGAGGAGTATCTAGAGAGGAAAAAAAAAAAGGTGAGGACAAAGCTGCCACCGATGAGATGTTGAAGGAACTTGAGTGTTCACGCCATCTTGTGCCAAAACATAAGGTTGGGAATTTATATTACATTGTTAATGTGTTTATAGAACTGGAAATCGTGTGAATTAATCAAATGCATGAAACTTGTTTTAGCAAGGTGCGACACGATCATGAAACCCGTTCATATAATCTATTGTTAGTTGGATTCTCCTGGTGTACCGAACAGGGTGCTTTTAGAGGCTGATCTTAATGAGGATTGAGTGATGGGACCCAGTCCCTGTGGGGATTTGTTCCCAGCAAGCGAACAAGGCCTCCAGAAGTTCATTAGGCATTTATGTGTACAATTCACAATCAAAAAGATCCAGTCTTTATAAGGCGAGTACAACGTGATCAAGCTCTGTGTGATTGTGCCACCAGATCAGATCAAGTACTATCCAATGATCCACTTCCATCCTTCATATAGAGAGGGAGAAGTGATACCTGACTTCACGATCCTGAGTAGTGGAGTAGTTTGTTTCACCAGTAGTAGCACTAGGCATTGGAGGCATCGGAGAATGCAGTGGACGACGAAATGTGGTTTGACGCTTGGCGTCAGGCAGACCGATATCAAAGTTGTTCGTCGCGTCCTAGCAATCCCTACTACTAGATCGCATCACAGTACCAAAGACAAGTTTAATGTAAATGAACTGTGCCTGTCTATCTTGTTTTTGCACTAGTGATCGGATTGTCTTGTACAAGGGCTTCTAGAACAGAGCACGATCCCATGGCCCCACTAAAGAAGCCAGCTTGCTTTACTGTATCTTCTACTGGATGTAGTTGCTCAAAGTACACGACATGTCACTAAATTTGGATCGGTTGGCTGTTCGCTGTCATCTGTAAATGCGACTTCAGAAAATTAACAAAGTGCTAATGGCTAATGGTCAATATATAATAACATGCAAATTCCACATGCATACATTTTTCACATACTAAAAAATGAATATTAGCTACAAAAGCACAAAATGATTTTGAGCTCTTAATATAAACACACAAACTGGATCACACCGATTAACTCGACCATTTCACCTGTTGGAACACATAAGTCCAAATCAAATATTTTGAGCTCTGGCATTGCTATATACAGTAATATGGACAAGCTTATTTATCTTTTTCAACTTGAAGCTAATATGCAATGAAGTACCTTATGATGTACACAAAAGAAGAAAAGGAAAAAAGTTCCTATTGAAATTTTGTTCTAGTTATCAGTTATCATAGAGTTCAAGGACAAGGTACAGTTTACGAATATTACTGCGCCAAGCAAAAGTATCCTTGTGGCTCCATTCTGCACCCAGAATTTTGCTTGGTATGTCAGCTTGGACTTGGATAGTTTTTTTGAACTATTAAGCGGGGGAGGGGGTCCCCACCAGAATATATTACTCAAATGCCCAAGGGAGAGTTACATCGAAAGGTGTAGGCGCCAAGACACGACCGCCTCCCTACTTACTGGGTCCTTAAATCTAAAAACCCAAAGAGTAAAGTCCGAAGCGATGTTTCGAAGATTGTCCAGGGGGGAGTGGAGCTCATTACGAAATACACGAGCATTCCGAGAGTCCCACAGCTTCCACGGGATGGCGAGCACGACGGTAGGCCAAATGTTGATGTCGAGGCCAACTGGCGTAGGAGTGTACCAAACGTGGTCGATGGATAGAGGAGTCTGGAGGCCCAAAATAGACCAAACATGGGCCGCGCAAGGGCAAAGGGTGCCGAGATGTGTCTCGTCCTCCTTGGTGTGGTCGCACTGCTGGCAAGAAGAATCCGAGGAGATGGTTTTACGTAGCAGCATGGATACTTCTTTACAAACGTCAGTCTTTATCTATTTTTTATATGTTAACGTGCATTGATCACTACTAAACCTTCCCTATCTAGAAGAAGGATAATTGAGGAGCATGTAGAAAACAAGGTGAGGACGAAGGTGCTACCAGTGAGATGTCGAAGGAATTTTGCGTCTTCCAGCTATCTTGTGGCCAACGATAAATAATGGTTGGACTTTATATTAAATTGTTCATTTGCTTGTGGAATTAGCAATTGCTTGAATTAATTAATAGCATGAAACTCATCTTCCGTATGTTGTGATGGGATTCTGGAACATGTCTATGGTTCTCTGTTATTTCCTTGTTTCTCCTGTTAGTATCACATCAGTCTTCTTCTTTGTGTTGGGGAGTAATTTTTCAGCTTGCTCTGGAGAACAGAGTGCTGAGAGGGACTGACCCCAACAGGAATTAAGTGAGGGAACCCAATCCCTGTGTGGATTTGGTCCCACAACCAGGCAAGGCCTACGTCATGCAACGTCGAGGTTGTACAGTTCAGTACTAGAAACAACCACCAAGAAGTGGTCTTCATAAGGTGAGTGCAATATGATTAGGCGTTCGATATCTATGTGATCATGGCACCAGATCCAATCAGGTACTGTTTGATGGTCCATTACTCTTCATATAAAGAGGCAGAAGGGTTCCCCGACTTATATTTGTGACAAGCTGGCTGACATGAAGTTTATCATTCGACCATTATCTTACGAATGCTGTAGTAGGACTAGGCCTACGACGTGTCCGAGAATGCAGCAGATGTTGCTTTATTTCTGAATCTTATGGGATCTCAAACCACAGTAGTCCATGCTGTCCCGGTGTCCCCTACGCTTCTGGTGAAATCTAGGTTGCAGGCCAATTTTGGCAAATGTTTTGCATACCTATCAGATGGGATGATATGGACATTCGGGGCACTCCCCAAGTCTAAGGATGTTGGGAAAGGTCCAAGGCCAGCCTCTTATCAATAAGATGTATGCCAAGCTTTGTGTTCTGTGCTCAATTCCACCACCACACTCTCACCTTTTAGCAGAGCTTTGAGCCTTACATTGATTTGGTTATGTGGAATCCAAGAACATGACGTGAGGTTCTGCTACCCCCTTGATACTGTGGACAAGTCCCTCTTCACGGCGTTCTCTCATTGTTTGCTCATCTAGCTCCAATCTCTGTACAATGTTTCCCCCTTCTCTACTGCGTACCGAAAAAGGCTTTCGCCCCGCTTTATAAATAAAGCAATCCACCAAGAGCACACATACACGGACTAATCCAGAATACACACACACACACCCAAGTCACACAACAAGGAGTACAAAGGTTCTGCTGAGGGCACAACTCAACAAGCCCAAAAAAACATCATAAAAAAAGAGGCGGCCGAAGCCGGAGAGCATGCCGGGCGCCTAGTCTGGCTCTGGATGTGGCGGGGGGGGGGGGGGGGGGGGGCGGCGGCGACAGACGGACGGCCATCGAGCGAAGGTCGGCGATGAAGGCGGAGATGGCATCCCGATCCTGAGCGCGGCTAAGCGGCCGCCAAAGCTGCAAATAACCAGACAGTTTGAAGAGAGCGTCAGTAGCCCATCGAAGCGGGATGCGCTGAATCACAAGCTTATTGCGGATCTTCCAGAGAGTCCACGCGAGAACCCCAATTTCAAGCCACCTAATGTGACGAGAGGGCAGGGGGAGTTCTGGAGCTCGGCGAAGAGGTCGGGGAAGTTGATGTGGCACCAATCACCTCCCACCACCTCTTTAAAGCAGCTCCACACGAATTGAGCGGACATACAGGAGAAGAAGATGTGATTCGAATCCTCGGGGGTATCACACAGCGGGCAGAGGCCGGAACCAGGACCATTGCGCTTGCGCACCTCCACCCCAGACGGGATCTGTCCACGAATCCATTGCCACATGAATATCCGGATTTTCAAGGGCAGGCGGATGGACCACACCGCCGAGATGGGGGAGGGGCGGAGGAGGGGGCAATGGCCTTATAGAGGGAATTGGTGGAGAATTGGCCCGATGGGTCAAGACGCCAACGAACCTCATCCAGGCCGGCATCCACAGTCAGCTCGTGGAGAGCGACGCAATCAAGCAACTCCTGCCAAGCGGTGGCTTCCGGAGGCCCAAATGGCCTCCGGAAAGCGAGGCGCCCTAAGTCAATAAGGGCCCTCTCTACTAAGATCGAGGGGGCGACGGCGATGGAGAAGAGGTCGGGGAAGCGAGCCGCGAAGGGGGTTTCACCCGCCGCCCAACGATCAAACCAGAACAAAGTCGCAGCACCCGATCCAACCGAGATGGAAGTCCCAATGCGGAGGACGGGGAGTAGTTGGATGACCGACTGCCAAAACTGGGAGCCGCCGGACATTTGACATAAGGCCAGGGGTTGCCCACGTAGGTACTTGTTCCGGATGATGTCTAACCAAAGGCCACCGTGCCCTTGCGAAATGCGCCAGAGCCAGCGGGAAAGGAGGCAAATATTCATGCGCTTAGAGCACATGATACCGATGCCTCCTTGATCGCGGGGCTTGTAGATGTCTGGCAGCTAACCATATGGTATTTCTGTTTATTGTTCTCGCCAGCCCAATAAAAGCGACATTGGACCTTGGCGATCTCATGGTGTAGCGTCTTGTGAAGACTGTAGAACCTCATGAGGAACAAGAGGAGGCTGGAGAGGGAGGAGTTTATGAGAATCGTCCGAGCTGCCTTCGACAACCACCTACCCTGCCATGGCTCAATGCGCATTTGCAACGTGGCCACAGTCGGACGCAGGTCAGCAACGGTAAGCCGCGAGTCAGTAATGGGTGTTCCCAAGTATGTCGTGGGAAAGGAGCCTAGGCGGCAGTTGAGGCGGTTGGCTATGTCGAGGGCCTCCGCCGGAGAGTAGCCCATTACCATCACATCACTCTTGTCGAAGTTGATCTTGAGGCCAGACATTTGTTAGAAGCAGATGAGAAGGAACTTAAGGTTAGCGATGTCCGCGTTCGAGCCTTCGACCATGATGATTGTGTCATCGGCGTACTGGAGCAGGGAGATCCCGGAGCCACCGGCCAGATGGGGAGTGATCCCACGGATATGGCCAGCAGCCTTAGCTTTGTCCAGGATGGCAGCCAACGCCTCCACCACCATATTGAACAAGAATGGGGAGAAAGGGTCGCCTTGTCTAACCATTGTTGTTCGAATGTGCCATGGCTCAACCACAGAGGGTGGAGAAGTAAGGGCCTATCTCCCCATTGTTGTTCACCGCAGTGCGACCACAGGAGACCATCTGCATCACTCTGGTGACCCATCGTTCGTCGAAGCCTTTCCGGAGCAAAACTTCCCGAAGGAAGGGCCAGCTAACAGTGTCGTAAGCCTTATGGAAGTCGATTTTCAGGAAGACTACCTTGAGGTGTTTGGATCGGACCTCATGCAGGAATTCATGAAGGACTAGCACCCCATCCAGGATGTACCGACCTTGAATGAAGGCAGATTGGTTGGGGTGGGTAATGCGGTCGGCAAGAAGGGTCACCCTATTGGCGTACCCTTTTGCCAGAATTCGAAAGATCACATTTATCACCGTGATTGGACGGAACTGGCGGGTGTCGGACGCCCCAGGCACCTTGGGAATGAGTGAAATGATCCCATAATTGAGGCGCCCGAGGTCGATGGACCCAACGTAGAACTCGTCAAAGATGGCCATGACCTCCGGCTTGATCACATTCCAGAAGGACTGGAAGAATTTAACCGGGAGGCCGTCCGGACCCAGGGCCGAGGTAGGATTCATGCCTCTAATGGCAGCCCAGACCTCGCCTTCGGAGAAGGGAACCGTAAGGGCCGCGTTCTCTGCAACGGAGACAAGCTGGCGGCCAGACCAGCAGTCATGGGCCAGAGATAAGCCGCTCCGAGGAGCGGCTGAGAACAGGGACCTATAGAAACCGTCGACCTAATGTTGCGGGGGGACTGCAGGAGGGTCGGTCCATCCCAAAGAGGGGGATGGTGCTGCGTCTTCGGCGACCATTCGCTATGGCCTGGAAGTAGGCCGAGTTCGCATCGCCCTTCAACACCCATTTCTGGGCACCACGCAAGCGCCAATAAGCCTCTTCGTCGGTATAGATGACAGAGAGCTGGTCTTCCAAGTCGTATCGGGAAAGCCACTCCTCAGGAGAGAGGCCAGCCGCGTCGGCGCGTAGGTCCAGGGCCTGGATGGCGGACAACAAGGCCTTCTTGAGATCGCGAAGGTCACGCCCCAGGTTGGCGCCCCATCCCTTCATGAACTAACAGCCACGCTTGGCACAGAATTGCCAAGAGTCAATGGAAGAGGGGGGCGCCGCTGAGGTTGGGAGCGTGCCTCCACCCAATGGGCACCAACCGCCTCCACGAAACCAGTTTGGGACAGCCAGAATGTCTCAAGCCGGAACCGGGGGGAATCGGGGGGCGCTCATCGGCGGAGGAGAGGAGGAGGGGGACGTGGTCGGAGCCAATCCGGGTAATGGCCCGGAGGGAAGCAAGGGAGCAACGGAGGTCCCATTCCGGAGAGACTAGGACCCGGTCCAGGACGAACTGGGTCGGGGACGCCTGACGGTTGCTCCAGGTAAACCTGGCACCCACCCTATCTATTTCGCTGAGACCCAGGTCAGCAATGCAGTCATTAAACATTTGCATGCGAGCAAAGTTGACATGCGAATTGCTCTTGTCCTCCGCGGATTGAAGGAGGTTAAAATTGCCCCCAACCACCACCGGAAGCGTAGCAGCCGTAACCTTCCGCTGGAGCTCCTCGAGGAAGGAGGCAGATCTACTATGATCCGCAGGGCCGTAGACGATAATAACCTCCCACTTGAAGTTGAGGGCCCGTTCGAAAAGTTCCATGCTAACAAAGAACTGGACCCGGTCCATACTACCCACCTCGAAGGTGGCATCCTTGACACCTAACAGGATGCCACCGGAATGGCCAGTGCTCCCACAAGAAGGGAGCCAATGCCAAGCAAAGAGGTGGGAGCTAAGCCGATCGAGTTCGGGAAGAGAGAATTCTGTGCGCATGGTTTCTTGTATGGCGACAACGTCAATGTGTTCCTCGTGCGTGTACTCAATGAGTTGGCGGCGGCGGCCATCATGGCCGAAACCGTGGATGTTCCAGAAGAGGGCGTGCATTAGGAAACCATTGGGGGGCTACTTGACCCCAGGACACGGGATGCGCTTTGGGCGCGGAGAGCGGCGGTCCGGGACCGAGTGCGGCCATGTAGGTCGGCTGCAGCCAACGGAAGGAGGCCCCCGGTCCTCTGAGGAGGGGCCGGGGTGGCAGTCTCCGCAGCAGGCGCAGGAGCGGGGGGGCGAGAGCAGAGCCGCATGAACTTCCGCTAGTCTACCGCCGAGGATCTCGCGAGCCCTGATGGCCTCGATCTGCACTAATGGGGCAGCCACCTCCCCCTGAAGATGATCGCGGAGTCTGCCACGACCTTCACAAGCTGACCAAGCGGTATCGACTCGAGAGCAGAGAACGAGCAAGTAGAGGCAGAGGGGGGAACACCAGGTGTACCTGGCTCCAGGTTCCGGGCCGCAGCCCGGAGCTCCACCCGCTCGTGGATGGGCAGAGCCGGGCTGCCATTGGGACGCGCAGCATCGAGCCGAGCGCTCCGGCGGTATGCCGTCACCGGAGAGGAGGCAGACCGGCCGCGGCGGGAGTAGGCCGCGGTCGGCGGAGGGGGAGGCTGGGCGGCCACGGGGGTGGTCACCCGGGTCTCCCCATCCGTGCCGGGGTCCGCCGCGACGGGTCCCGGGGAGGACCCGGAGGGGGCCAGAGGGGATCCCATGCTCGGCTCGACGGAGGGGAGGACAGTAGGGGAGCGCGAAGATGAGGCGGGGACGATGATCAAGCCAACACTCAAGGTGTCACTCCCCTCGGAGGCCTCGGCAAGCAGCGCGGAGGGAAGGAGCTCGGCGAGCCCAGCTTGCCTACCGCCCCGGCTGGAGGACGGAGCCGGGGGGCAGCGAGGTGGAGCGGGAGGGGCAGTCCTCCGACCCCTCTAGGTCGAGGATCGGCTCGGTGATGTCGATGACGAGCTTGTTGAGGGCGAGGGTGATCTGGTCACTGCGCGTGGCGTAGCCGTTGCTGAGGGCGTCGGGGAAGACCACAGTAAACACACCGCCGGAGGTGGGAGTAGCCTGCCAATCCCACTTGCAGCGGTAGAGGTGGTTGAGCTCGGCCTCGATCATCTCAGGGGAGGCGACTCCGTCCACCACCGTGACGATCGCCTGGAGGGAGGGGGTGGGGGTAGGGATGTCGGGGAGCTCGATGTGGAAGAACCCCAACCCCTCGATCCCGTGGCCGTACATCATCAACTCCTCGTCAATAGGCTTGTCCGGGCATAGCAAGGCGGGGTGGGATGGATCCTTGCAGATGTAGCAGTAGGTGGGGTTGACGCAGTTGACTTGAGAGTGACCCGTGACACCGCAATTGAAGCAAGGCGAGCAGGGGAGGCCGGAGACAGGACTTGGCAGGATGGTGGCACCCGGGACCTAACCAACGGGAGCCCGACCCTGCCCGCGCCGTTTCTTCTTTTTGTTGGGGCCCTGGCAGCCACGGCCCTGCCCACCACCAGCAGCGCCCGATGCGGCGGGGGCCGCCGAGGAGGAGGCGTGGGGGCACGTACTTGCGGGCCGGGGCCGCAGCAGCCGAAGAGGGAGAGCGGCGGGGAGGGGCTGCGTGCACGCTGGCGAGCAGGAGAGGGAGAGCGGCGGCGAGACCGCCAGACATCCGCGGTGGGAGGCGGGGAGCAGGACTGGCCGCGCCAGTCAGAGCGGCTCGACGGGCGGGGCGCGTCACGATGGTCGGCCCGCTCCTGGACGCGAGAGCCACCGCGGTCGCGGTCCCGGAGGTCACGGCGCAGTTCATCTTCACGACGGAGGAAGTCCAGGGACGGGCGGGAGGGCTCCCTGCGGTCGTCCAACCGGCGCTTGCGATGGGGCTCCCCATCGTCCCAGTTGCGAGTCATGGGCAGCGACGGTGGGCCAACTAGGGCGACGGAGGGCGCGGGAGCCGCCGCTTTGGGTGGGGGGAAGCGAGAGAGCTGTCCGGGAGGAGGGGTGGCAGCGGAGGGAGGAGATGGGTGGAGCGGGAGGCCACACAGAGGAGGGGATGTTGGGCCTAGGGCAAGCAACCAGGCCGGCAGCCGTGGGGCGGCCCAACAGGCCCAGAGAGGTCCCAGCCGGCTCCAACGCGCGGCGGGCCGGACACGGCCCAGCCAGATGGCGGCCCGACAAGCCTTGGCCCAGCAATGCGCGGCCCGTGGCGGGGGGCGGGGTACCCGCCCTGCCGCGAGGCACGGCCAGCCAGGGGCGCCGGAGTTGCGGAGAGGTCTGGAACCTGAGCGAGGAAGACCCGAAACATGCTATGAAGGGGCGGAACGGCGAGCGGCTGGACGGGAAGACCGGCGAATCCACATTGGAGGGGGGCACCGGTGAAGGGAGCAGAGGAGGGAGGGGCGAGGCCGCCGGAGCAGGCCGCCAGGTCGCGCGGGCCGAGCCGAGCTCGGAACGGCCAGCAACACCCCACGCACGACGGCGGCGGCGGCGGTCCACACACCGCGGCAAGCACCCACCTTTGGCACCGGAGACCGGCCGCCACTGCGTCGCCCGCCGTGAGCCAGGGGCCGAGCCTCGCACCTGGGAGCAGTGCCGGGCGCAACGACGGGCGCGTCGCCAGGGGAGACGCCAGAGCCCGCCATCCTCTCCAAGCCCGCCGTCTCTCTCTACTGCATACACAGAGCTCCTGCTTCTTCCCTGTAAATAAACATGAAGAGTATGAAAGTTTTTTCACTACATTATCATCCCCATCAAAGCCTACGAGACCTTTTGTCAAACAACAGAACAAATTTCCAACTGGGTTGACCTATTGAAAGGTGACAAAAGAAGAACTTGAGCATATGACCAATTGAAATAGAAAGTTCAAATCAGATATGTCAATATCAAGCATGAAATTCTCATTTGTTTTTAATACAAAACAGAAATGCAAGCCTGAGTCCCTACAGCACTCTCTTTTCACAGGAGTCTCTACAGTCTACTCCTTAGTACAAAATCTAAGAGTGACGCAGATTTCACCTAACAAGAACAACATTTTGTTATGTAATGCAGAGCAACCAGACAAGCCCCTAAAGTCTACGCAATTGAAGGAATTGATCCCTTGGTCAGAAGAAAGATTCATGAAACGAGCATCAACTCCATTCAGCGGAGGCACAAATGACATGTTTGGAGGCTGCACAAGTGGCTCGCTCTTGTGCGCGTAGGGTGTGGTAGGCAATAGGGGAGGAATACACATTTGTGTTGGCCATGGGCTTCTCTTCGGTGTTGAATTCGGCCACCTTAGTAGGTAGGCTCAGCGCAACATTGTTGAGACATCAATTTCAAAGATCATGGCAACTAGCTTTTCCTGTGCATTTGGTGAACCATTTCATGTAGAACTACCACTCCACGTATAATATTTCTACCAGGCAAAGATCTTGACTGTAGCTTCGTTTTTCTTCTTCTTCTTCTTCTTTTTTGCGGAGAACTATAGTTTGGGTTTTAGCGGGCTGATATGTCAGCTTCCAATAAATGATCCTCATAAAAGTTTTACAATACATGCTTGCAGATAGAGATTATTACATTCAGTTTTGGTTCCACGGCTCAATTCTTGACCCAAACTGAAATTTCAGAAGCTACAATAATGCTGTGTAATATGCTCTTTGGTTCCTCTCATTTTTCATGAACTAGTTAAGATTAAGATTTAACAACACTGCCCAATGTATGTTCATCACGGGGACAGCATGGGGTAGAGGGGTACCGGTTTCCCTACTCTCGTATATTTGAAATTCATAGATAGGAAATTTCTCAAAGCTACAAGATGCTTGGTGTGTTAAGACTTAAGAGGCCACTCCTATGAATTGAGACAACAAGATGGGACGTTTCCGAATCGTCACCCATTGTGCTTCCATTGTTCCACAAACACCAACTTGATCAGAGCAAGTCTAACCAGTGTTAGAAACGTCTCCATCTTAGCATTTGCACCAAAAGGCCAAAAAACAATGCTCCAACATGTCCCCTGTGCGGCCCTGCATTTTTAAGACTCACCAAATACCAGCGTCGACACTCGATATTGTGGAGCAGAGCCTCACTTGGCAACAAGCAAACGCTGCCGCTGCTCTTCCATCACACCCGTCCATGGAAGCAGGCAAGGTATGCTCGTCTTCGCTGTTCCTATTCTCTCCGCTGGACTCCCTCGTGCACAAGCTCAGCTGGGGGATCTGGATTAGGCCGATCAGAGGCGGGAGAGTTGGTTGGAGTTGCCCAAATGGCCCAATCTACTTGGCAATTATTCTGAAGGTAGTCCTACTTTTCCTTGGGGCTGCATAGAGAAATTCAAAACCCAAATTCGATCAATGCATAGAGAAATAGAAAAGACAGATTCTACTTCAATAGTGCAACAAAAAGAGACTGGTTATGGTGGATTTTTTCCTTTTGTTTCCTATACATAGACCACAATTAAGTTTGATATTATGGGATTGTAGAGACATATCTTTAAGAATTTTAAAACTATTTTCAAGGTGCATGTTACCATGAGTTTGTATCATAGATATCGGAACAGGTCATTCCTTACCAATTGAAGGTGGGGGGGCATTGGGGCTCTACGATACCTTCTGTTCTGTTCGGTTTGGTCAGTTATTCATAAATTTAGGTTTTCCAAACTGAGAATTGAATGTCTCCATCCAAACCACTGACTGAAGCCGAATAGACCATCAACTTTGGATGGTCATTAGGGCACTGAGCTCATGGCTCCTACGATGAGCCCGGTTGATAATCCGCAACTAGTATTCACTGAGGGCCAAACGCCATTACGTATACATGTGTGGTAAAATGCAGGAAACCCCTCGTACATTGGGGATGTACCGAAAAGGGACTATACACATCTAACCCCCCCCCCCCCCCTCAAACTCATGGTGGATCAACAACACTGAGTTTGCAGAGAAGAAACCCATCCTGCGCTCGAGTCTGTGCCTTCGTGAAGAAGTCTGCCAACTGTAACTCAGAGGGTACATACTGAAGAGCGAGAATCTGATCTAGCACAGCAGCATGCACAAAGTGGGCATCCACACCGATGTGCTTGGTGAGCTCATGCTTCACCGGGTCATGCGCAATACTAATAGCACCGGTACCGTCTGACAGTAAGGGAGTCGAGGTAGTACCAGACACACCAAAATCCTCAAGTAACCACCGTAACCAGATCACCTCAGCCGTCAACGTAGCCATGGCTCGCAACTCAGCCTCTGTACTCGAGCGAGAAACTGCAGTCTTTTTTTTGTCTTCCAGGCAATAAGAGAGCCACCAAGAAAGACATAGTAAGCAGACAGCGAGCGTCGATCAGAGGGATCACTAGCCTTGGTAGTATAAGTGGAGCTCAAGAGAGCTGGAGCAGGGAAAGAAAAGGTGCTGAGAGATCGTGCCACGAAGATATCGTAGAACACGGAGGAGATGACTATAGTGGACAGAGGTGGGGGGCCGAAACAAACTGACTCGGGATGTGGACAGGATCGGAGATGTCAGGACACGTAACAGCAAGGTAGACAATGCTGCCAACGAGGTGACGATAGCGAGTGGGATTAGGAAGAGGTTCACCATCAGAGGCACGAAGCTGAACGTTGAGCTCCATAGGAGTCACAACTGTGCACTCCTCACCAAGAGCAGCGCGAGCAAGAAGATCCTGAATATTTTGCTTGGGAGATGTAGAAGCCATCAGAGGTCGAGGAGATCTCAATTCCAAGAAAATAGCGAAGTGGACCAAGATCAGTCATGAGGAACTGTCGGGAAGACGAGCCTTAACAAAGGCAGTGTAGTCAGAGTCGTCACCAGTGATGATCATGTCATCAACATAGAGGAGGAGAAGAGTTCGGCCACGAGGAGACGTGTGAACAAACAACGCGGGATCATAATCACTAGGCAAGAAACCAGCGGCAGTCACCACAGAGACGAAGCGCTCAAACCAGGTGCGAGGGGCCTGTTTAAGACCATAGAGGGAGTGGCGAAGTCTACAGACCATACCATCAGGAGCATAGTACCCCGGTGGTGACTGCATATAAACCTCCTCACGCAGCTCGCCATTGAGAAAGGCGTTCTGGACATCAGGTTGAGAGATAGACCATTGACGAACATAAGCCACAGCAAGGAGAGTGCGGACAGTGGTCATGTGGGCCACAGGAGCGAATGTCTCATCATAATCGCGTCCCTGCTCCAGCTGAAAACCACGGGCCACAAGACGAGCTTTGTAGCGCTCAAGAGAACCATCGAAGAGAGTCTTAATCTTGTAGACCCACTTGCAGGTGATGAGACGAACACCGGAAGGGAGGGAAACCAGATCCCATGTGCCAGAGCGCTCAAGGGCAGCAAGCTCTTCGGCCATCGCAAGCTGCCATTCAGGCTGAGTCATGGCAGTCCGATAGGAAGTGGGCTCAGCAATAACAGAGAGACCGTAACGATCAGGAGAATAGCGAGCAGGCGGGGGCGAGGCCGAGCACGGAGGTTATGAACCGGGGGAGGCGTGAACGGAGGTGCACTGGAGGTGGAAGGCGCGTCAGGGGAAGCATCCTCAGTATGAGGAGGGCGAGTATAGTGGAGAGGAAACGGTGAGAGAGGGGGAAGAACAAGAGAAGATGGTGGAGAGGTGGAGGAGGAGGATGGGGAAGATGGTGTCAGTGGTGAATGAGAATGAATGAGAGGTGCAAGAGGAAGAGGTGAAACATGAGGCACACAGCAGCGTGTATCGGGAAGGAGAAGAAAAGAAATATCATCCACAGAGAAACTCGAGGAAGAAAGACGTGGGTAGTAAGAGCGAGACTCGTCAAAGGTCACATCACGCGAGATGCGCAAACGACGACCAACAGGGTCCCAACAGCGATAGCCCTTGTGCTCATCACTGTAGCCAAGGAAAACACAGTCAACCGACTGAGCAGTCAGTTTGGTGCGTTCTCGCGGGGCAAGAAGGACATAGCACACACATTCAAACATACGAAGGGCTGAGTAGTCAGGAGAACGACCAGTGAGACACTCCATAGGAATACCACCCTGCAGGGCAGTCGATGGCTGAATGTTGATGAGGTAGGTGGATGCAGAAACAACCTCAGCCTAAAAGTAGGGTGGAAGGGAAGCGGCAATCATCAGCGCACGAGCCGTCTCAAGCAAACGACGATGCTTACATTCCGCAACGCCATTCTGAGCATGAGCACCAGGACAAGAGAACTGGGGAAGAGTACCCTGTTCTGCGTGAAAACCACGCAATAGCTGGGAGATATACTCTCTAGCGGAGTCAGCACAAAAAGTACGAATAAGTGTGGAAAACTGGGTGTGAACCATGGCAGCAAATCATTTGTATATAGAGAGAACCTCGCTACGAGATTTCATGAAGTAGAGCCAAGTGTAGCGAGAGAAATCATCAATAAACAAAACATAGTAACAATGACCACCTTTCGAATCAAAGGGAGCAGGACCCCAGACATCCGAATGAACTAAGTCAAAGGGATGCTGAGATACCAACTCATTGATAGAACAAGGTAACTGGGTCTGTTTGCCAAGTCTACAACCATTACAATGTAAAGAAACATCTCCAGATACAGACCCTAAGAGGCCCTGGCGCACTAATGATGATAAGCGAGAGACACAGATGTGACCAAGGCGATGATGCCACTGCTGAAAGGGCGCAGACGAGGAGGCAACAAGAGCATGAGAACTGGCAAAAGTGGTGGCAGCAGAAGGAACACAAAGCCAGTGTACCTCTCAAAGGCCCTCTGACTCACGGCGCCGTGGGCCAGCACCAAACAAAACCTTGGTGCAACGATCCTGAATGGAGCAAGAGTCGGTATCAAGAATGACACGACAACCGAATCAGTAAGTTGGGCAGATTCATGGTAAGGCGAGGAACATGAGAAAGACTATGAACCAAAGAGGACGGAGTGGAAAGAATACCACGACTATCAACAGGAAGAGATGTGCCATCGGCAGTAAGAACATTAATAGGAGAATAAAGAGGGCGAAGAGAAGACAACGCTAAAGAATTAGAGGACATATGACAGGAAGCTCCAGAGTCCAGAACCCACGAAGATGTACCTGGTGGAGTAGATGCTGGTGGTGACGAGGTGGTGAAAACAGTCACAGCAGCAGCAGAACCCGTTGATGAAGAACCGGAGGAAGCCAGAAGGCGCTTGAGCCGCACAATGTCCTGGCAGTGAGTGACTGAGTCGAGGAAGATCCAGGAGTCCCACTGGAAGAGGAGCACCTCTGGTCTCGCTTCTTCTCGCGACAATCAGACCCTGGGTGACCTGGCCGAGAGCAGTAGCCACAGAAGGTGTCACGGCGCGATCGGCCCTTCTCAACATAGAGAGGGCGACCAACCCCCCTGAAGGTGTTGGCAGGAGCGGAGGAGCAGTGAGACGAGAGAGGACATAGGAGCTCGGGCAGCTAACACTGATGGAATCGCAAGCAACCCAGCTGAGCGAAGGCGGGTCTCCTCAGCACGAAGCTCGCCAAGCACCTCCGAGAGAGGGACACAACCACGAGCAAGCAAGTGAGCACGTCGAGGCTCGAACTCAGAATGGAGACGAGATAAGAACTCATGAACCCTCTGAAACTCCAAATCAGACTGCGTAGTCTGGTACCAATGGTAAGTTCCACAAACAACTGTCCGAAGATAGTCAAGCTGGCGCTAGATGGCAGAGCACTGTGAATAGAACTCATCAACAGAGGAATCACCTTGCAGGAGTGCGTGCTCCTCACGCACCACAGATAGGTAGAGAGCATCACCAGAGGGCTGATAGCGCTAACAAAGATAAGACCACATCGCTGTAACTATGCCGAGTCCCATCAACTCCGAAGTAAACTGAGGGAGAACACTCGCAGTGAGAACAGCAGCAGCTCGAGCATCATCGTTGCACCACTGAGTGTAAACAGACAGATCATCCCGATAGACAGAAAGAGCATCAGAATAGGCGGAGAGCCGCTGATCATAAGCATCAACTGCAGCATCATCAAGAGCCTTGGCTACAACCCGATCAGCTTGAGAAGCATCAGCAGCAAGCACCGGCGGGACCGGCGGGGTAGGAGCCACCGGAGCAACAGGGCAGGGCGGACAGGGAACCTCTCCAAAGAGAACGCCCCACAGCAGAAGGCCCCGCATATGGATACGCATGAAACCCACAAACTCAGCATAGTTGGTGCCATCGAAGATCACCGATCACCGAGGGACAATGACATAGCTCGAAGAAGACATGAGGAAGTCTCCCTTCTGCTTCTCTGATTCCCTTTTTTTGAAGTCAACGGACCAGAAAGACTTGATCTGGATCCAGCGAGATCGAGGCAAAGGAGCGCTCGCTTGCGCCTGCGGCCGGGCCAATCGAGCGCCGCTCGCTCGGGAAGCAGGGAAGAGCCGGATGAGCCCCGCTCGCGCCTGCTGCAAAGCACCAGCAGCAAGCCGACTGGAAGGGAGCCAGGAGGTCGGGGAGCGGGACCGGAAGGGAGCGGCGACGACTGGGCCTGGGACGGCGGCGGCCAGACGAGAAAGAGGCGGCGGCGGCGCGAGGGCCGGGCCGGGACGACGGCAGCCGAGCAGGTCGGAGGCAGCGGCGACCCGACGGGGCAGCGGCTGGACAGCTGCTACGGCGGCAGCAGCGGGTAGGAGGCCCGGACGAGCCGGAGACAGCTCCTGCCTGACAGAGAAGGCAACGGAGCAGCTATTCCGGGCCGGGGACTGGAGGGGAGACGGACGGAGACAGTCCACGGCAGCCGGAGACGGGCAGGCTAGGTACAAGGCGCACAGAGTTGCATCGTGCGGGGGGAAGTGGCTAGCCTGGCATCTGATACCATGTTGGATAATAAGCAACTAATATTCACTGAGGGCCAAAGGGCATTATATATACATGTGTGGTAAAGTGCAGAAAACCCCTCATACAATGGGGATGTACCGAAAAGGGACTATACACATCTAACAGAGCCCAACAATGACATGTCGCAAGTGTCGAGGGGTGGATAACGGTGGCTCAGGTGACAGTGCCTCTGCACGGGTGTGCATAGCCGGCTATGGATACCAGGCTAGCGGGCGCCACACGGAAGGGGCAGAAGAAAGTGTGTCGGTGCCGGTGAATGCATGTTGCAGCCTTGCATGTCAGATATGAGGGATTTTTTTGGAAATGGAGGCATGCCCCCGGCCTCTGCATCATGATGATGCATGCGGCCATCTTATTAACAATCCAGAATCGTCGAAAAGGTCTTACAGCTCACAAAATGGAGCAGAACAAAGTAACAAAAAAGGAAAATTACATGCGAAC
Source organism: Triticum aestivum (assembly GCF_018294505.1). Classification (NCBI taxonomy): domain Eukaryota; kingdom Viridiplantae; phylum Streptophyta; class Magnoliopsida; order Poales; family Poaceae; genus Triticum; species Triticum aestivum. The sequence continues at coordinate 108,967,483 of NC_057814.1, read as the reverse complement.
CAGGACAACCGGCACGGTGAAAATAAAAAGGATAAGCTCCCTAGACTCCTATCCTGTTATGCGAGCGCCATCCGAACCGGTTGAAGATAACCCGAGCTACCATCTCCCATTGGTTGCACCCAGTAACCAAAGGCTCCCTGGAGTCCATAGGAGTGAGTAAGGACCACGTACGGATCCAAGCTGTAGCTCTGAAGGTAACCTGCAAAAAAGTTAAAGTGTGTTGTCTGTTAAAAATCATATCATTCCTGCAGTTCCATATAGCCCATAATACCGCACATACTCCAATCCGAATACGAGCCGCAGTAATCTATTCAATGCCAGCTAACCACGTCCCAAACAAAGACGCAATATCAACTGGAGGATTAATATTGAAAGCTATATGAATCGTTCTCCAAAGTAACTTAGCAAGTGGGCATTCAAGAAATAAGTGTTGTATTGTTTCATCATGATCACAAAAACAGCACCGCGAACAGCCTACCCATCGCCTCTTAGTTAAGTTGTCCTTTGTGAGCATCACTTCCTTCTGGACAAACCACATGAAGATTTTAATACGCAAAGGAATCTTAACTTTCCAAATGTGCAACGACCTTGAGAGGGGGCCAGAGTTAATCAGATCCATATAGAAAGATTTCACCGTAAAAATCCCATTCATAGTTAACTTCCATTGAATTGAATCTGGCTGGTCGGAGAGTTGAACTTCTATCAATCTCCGAACCAGGTGCATCCAGGCGGTCCATCTCTCACCGACTAACACACGTCTGAACTGGATGTTCAAGGGAATTGTTTGAAGGACGGTGCCTACGTAATCCTCCTTAGGTTGCACAATATTATAGGGTGTAGGATATTGGATGGCCAGGGGCGTCTCTCCTAACCACGTATCCTCCCAAAATCTTGTTGACATTCCATTGCCAACCAAGAATTTGACCCTACGAAAGAACAGGTCCTTCGTTCGCATAAGTCCCTTCCAGAACGGCGAGTCAGTCGGTCTCATGGTAACCTGGGCTAGTGTTTTCGAGTGCAGATACTTATTGCGCAAGAGTTGAGACCACATGCCCTCGGGCTCAGTCTCTAATCTATATAGCCATTTGCTCATAAGCCATTTGTTCTTGATTTCTAAGTTCTCAATACCGCGACCCCCTTGGACTTTAAGTCGGCAAATGGTATCCCATCGCACGAGAGGGTATTTCCTCTTGGCCTCATCAGACTGCCAAAAGAAGCGGGATCTAAAGAAATCAAGTCGCTTGCGAACTCCTTTCGGAATTTCGAAGAACGAAAGTAGAAACATCGGCATACTAGTCAATACTGAGTTAATCAGGACTAGCCGACCTCCATATGACATAAGCTTGCCCTTCCAGTAGCTAAGTTTTTTTCAATTCGTTCTTCGATACATTTCCATTCTTTATTGGAAAGCTTATGGTGATGGATCGGTATACCCAAGTAACTGAATGGTAAAGCACCTAATTCACATCCGAACAATTGTCTGTAGTTGTGTTCATCGTCTTTGGCCTTCCCAAAGCAGAACACCTCGCTCTTATGAAAATTAATTTTTAATCCAGACAATTCTTCAAAGAGACACAAGATAAATTTCATATTACGTGCCTTAGCCATGTCATGTTCCATGAATAGAATAGTGTCATCAGCATATTGTAGAATGGATACCCCTCCATCGACTAGATGAGGAACTAGACCCTCTACATGACCATGCTGCTTGGCCCTGCCAATAATGACGGCCAGCATATCTGCCACAATATTGAATAGAAGAGGAGACATGGAATCCCCTTGTTGCAGCCCCTTATGTGTCTGGAAATAGTGACCAATGTCATCGTTCACCTTGATTCCAACAATACCTTTCTGGACTTGGGTATCTACTTGGTTCCTCCAAGTTTCACTAAAACCCTTCATGCGCATTGCCTGCTGCAGAAAAGGCCACTTTACTTTATCATACGCCTTCTCTAAGTCCACTTTGAAGATAACCCCATACAGTTTCTTCGAGTGGATCTCATGAAGCACTTCATGTAGAACGAACACCCCTTCTAGTATGTGTCGTCCCGGCATGAACGATGTTTGGCTTGGTTGGATCACCGAATGAGCAATTTGTGTCAATCTATTGGTTCCAACCTTTGTGAAGATTTTGAAACTCACATTCAGCAGACAAATGGGGCGGAATTGTTCGATCCAAACTACCTCATCTTTCTTAGGTAACAACGTGATCGTACCAAAGTTAAGATGAAACAACTCCAAATGACCGTCACAAAATCATGAAACATAGGCATAAGATCATCTTTAATAATATGCCAACATTTCTTATAGAATTCAGCTGGAAACCCATCTAGTCCCGGTGCTTTATTCAGCTTCATTTGGGATATTGCCTGATGAACCTCTTTTTCAGTAAACGGTGCAGAGAGAACATCATTCTCTGCTGCCTGTAATTGAGGTATATCATCAATCACAGATTCATCAAGTGACACCATAGTTGTATTCGGGGGACCAAAAAGTTTTTTATAATAGTTGGAGATGTATGCTTTCAGATTTTCATGTCCCACTATTGTCCCCTCGTCCTGTTCAAGCTGTATAATTTTTTTCTTCCTATGCTTACCATTTGCAACCATATGGAAGAATTGTGTGTTGTCATCCCCGTGGACAAGCCTAAGCGTTTTTGCACGCAATGCCCACTTCAGCTCCTCTTCTCCCAAGAGAGCCCGTAGATCTTGCTCAGCCTGGGACTTCGTTCGTTGCTCATTAACAGAAAGAAGAGTGGCTTCCGCCTTTAAGTCTAGTGCCTCAATCAATTGAGTAAGACGCTCTTTTTCTCGTTTGTAAATCCCAATCTCATTTCTGGCCCAACCTCTCAGAAACTATCGAAGATGTCTAATTTTATTTTGCCATCTCTCAACATGAGTCCTTCCACTAACCGGCTTAGCCCATTCTCGTGTAATCATCTCCATAAATCCTTCTCGCTCAAACCAGCTGTGCTCGAAGGAGAAGATATTTTTATTTGCCACATGGGTAGCCTCCCCCGAGTCTAAAAGAAGTGGTGTGTGATCCCAGATCGCTCTCTGCATCGCATGGACCGACACCAACAGATATTTTTGTTCCCACTCCACACTAGCAAGTACCCTATCCAACTTTTCATAAGTCGGAACAGGTAACGAGTTGGCCCATGTAAACTGTCTACCGGTGAGCTCTATTTCTCTCAAATTGAGACTCTCGATAATCATGTTAAACATCATGGACCATCGTCCATCAAAATTGTCATTGTTCTTTTCGTCTCTTCTCCTGATGATATTAAAATCCCCCCAACTAGTATTGGCAGATTTTCATCTCCACAAATCCGCACCAAATCGGCCAGAAAGTCAGGTTTGAATTCAGGTTGTGCTACCCCATAGACAGCTACTAGAGACCATCGAAACCCATCCAGTTTTGATCGCACCCTGAATTTGACCGAAAAATATCCCTGAACCACATTAAGCACCTCTAACGTCTCACACCGTACTCCTTGTAAAATCCCGTCGGATCTTCCTCTAGGAGGTAAGATGTGCCAGTCAAAATCGATACCACTGGAGAGAGTTTGAAGAAACTATGATGTGAAATTATCTCGTCCAGTTTCCAAAAGTGCGATAAAGTCTAAGTGTTGTTCTATCGTTGTCTCTGCTAAGAATCTTTGTTTAGCCAAGTCTGCTAGACCTCTGCTATTCCAGAAGAGTCCTTTCATAAATTATCATGAATTTTTTTAATGCTTAACTCTGGCACTTCTGCGTACCGCCGAAGTAGGATAAATTTTCCGCTTCCAAGGCCGTTTGGGCTTCTCCTCAACTCCCCGCGGGAGAGAAGGATTGGCGACGACAGAAACTTCACCCTCCATCAGGAGAGGCTCTACCGTGTCTGTAGTCTCCGAATCCTCCTCATCCTCCGCCTCCATGGTAGGCAAAAGGTTATTACAAATATTTGCAAGATCAGCCTTTCCTAAATTATTCATTTCATTGTCACTCATTGGTTTGATAGATGCAAGATTTCGAATGATTTCGGAAGGCCTCTCCGCTTCCAAGTCTAAAAGATCATTAATGGATTTGACGACCTCGGTTTCATTTGAGCCCAAAGAAATTCCTAAGTTGTTTGCCTTATCTACTATTTCATTCTCTGAGAAGTGCTAAAGTGAACAACTTTTATCAAAAGACGCACATGTAGTAGCCTCGACATGACGAGGCATGGCGGCCCTCTTGGCACGCGCTAGCTGCAGGTCATCCGCATCTGGCTGTCCCTGGATCCGGTTGCTGACACGCCTGCCAGCCGACACCGGATCCGCAATCCTGCCGAAAGCGATAAGCTCCTCCGCCGTCCTCTCCCGAGGAGTAAGTTCCCGACTCCCACGCCCATCCCCTATCATAGGTGAAGAAGGGTAGGGCATGGTCGAGTGGAACTCGGCCGTAGAGGTCAAGGGGGAAGAAGACCGTAGAGCCGCCTGCTCACTAGTCCCTCTCCCCCTCTCCCCACCAGAACCTCTCGTCCCCTGGCCGCATTGTACGGCACAGTCCTGTGAGGGGGTTACGACACGGGACTCCTTCCTGCACCTCACCCCCAGCTCGCCGCTCTGCATGGCGTGATCCTGCAGGGGGTTACGGCACGAGTCTCCTTCCCGCACCTCACCCCCATCTCGCCCGGGGTCGCCTCAGCCGTGGTGGGAAGAGAGCCACAGACTTCCTGTCCAGGCTCTCCTCCCAAAGAAGACTGGCCGGGCGCAAGTAGGCGGGTGCTATGGGCCTCCTGCCCACGGTCCCCCCACTCGCAGCCACCTCGTGAGTGATGACCAGCCCGCCCGGAGAAGAATCAATCATGGTTGTGCCACAGTCAATGTGTCGCTCGAGTGCCGTCGTCGTCTCGCAGGTCAGACTCAACACTGATGGCAACTCAAGTTCCGCCGGGTCGTCTGCCTCGACTCTGGTGCTCCATAACCGACTAGGAGCCGATCTCGATCCAAACGAAGTAAAATGAAGTGTGTTCATCGGAGTGGTGGACGGGGGCACCTCTTTGGCAGTACTATCTGCCTTATCTGGTTGCGCACTGGGCTCCTTGTCCGACTCCTGTGGTGAATCGTCGGTACCCTTATCCTGATTCCCGGGCGCTCCTCCCCCCTCAGTCGTGTCCATATCCTGAGTCTCATCCCCATCCTGGGAAATCGGAGTATCCTCTATCTCAAGCTCTAAAATATAAGTGACTCCAGCATATGTCCATCTAACCACATCCGGTATGTGCTCAACACTCGCAACACTGACAAGCAACCTCGCAGACCCTTGTGCACGAGTAAAAGGCATGTCCACTTTTTTAGTCTTGCCAACCATTCCACCAAAGCTCCAAGCAATCAGAAAATGTTTCATCAGTTTTGGTGGTGCGCCCAAGAAATGTACCCACACCTTCTCTAAAGGTATACCCTCAGGTTCCTCCTGCTTCCACTCATCAAAAGCAATAATAATGTTGGTGCTTGGGACTCTACACAAGCCCCACTTGATAAAATGCATCTGATCTTCTGTAGTGGGAAAGTCCACCTTATAAGACTGTCCCTCTAACTGTTCCAGATGCCATTGATGGTTACCTGGCACCAAGTCACGTAGTTGTCTCACAATCTGAGCCTCAGACAACTGTCCATTAGTCACCCGGACAACTACTGGGAAGGAACTCTCAACCATCTGTGGTAGAGAGTCCACCTCCGATGTCTCAAAGAACATCAACTCCTTGCAACACACACCAAAAATGTTAATGCTAGGTTTAGGACCGGATAGAAGTGGGCAGTCCCCGGTTACATGCTGAGATTTGAGGCAATAATCACAAAGCTCATCACCGCACTCTGCCATAAAGTGACCCGGTTCGCCACATTTAAAGCAAGGCAACTTCTTCTTCTTAATTGCCCACTTCGAGAGTTTCTCTCCCTCCGCTTTCTCCGGCCCTTTGTCAGACGTGCCATCCCTAGATTTTGCAGCTCCAGAGGCCGCCGGAACTATCACCGCTGCCAGAGCCGTAACCACGTCAACCGCAGCCGCGGGCAACGTGGATGAATCTCTCACCAAATCTGCTGTGTGCTCATGCTCCTACCCCGTAGCCATGTCTGCAACGGGCGGTGGTGGCGGAGGGATATGTCGCGGTGGAGGTGGGCGTCTACCTCTCCCACCACGCCGATATCCCCCCCGGAAGCGATCATTGGGTCCGGCGACGCCTTCAACAAAATTACCGGGTGGCCCCGAAAATGTCCTGGACCATCATCATTGTACCAGTTATACCCACGGACTGTTGGGGAACGTAGTAATTTCAAAAATTTCCTATGCACACGCAAGATCATGGTGATGCATAGCAACGAGAGGGGAGAGTGTTGTCCACGTACCCTCGTAGACCGAAAGCGGAAGCGTTAGCACAACACGGTTGATGTAGTCGTACGTCTTCACGATCCGACCGATCCAAGTACCAAACGTACGGCACCTCCGAGTTCAGCACACGTTCAGCTCGATGACGTCCCTGGAACTCCGATCCAGCCGAGCTTTGAGGGAGAGTTCCGTCAGCACGACGGCGTGGTGACGATGATGATGTTCTACCGACGCAGGGCTTCACCTAAGCACCGCTAACAGTATTATCGAGGTGGACTATGGTGGAGGGGGGCACCGCACACGGCTAAAAGATCAAACGATCAATTGTTGTGTCTATGGGGTGCCACCCTGCCCCCGTATATAAAGGAGCAAGGGGGAGGCGGCCGGCCAAGGAGGAGGGCGCGCCAAGGGGGGAGTCCTACTCCCACCGGGAGTAGGACTCCTCCTTTCCTTGTTGGAGTAGGAGAGAAGGAAAGAGGGGAAGAGGGAGAAGGAAAAGGGGGCTGCACCCCTTGTCCAATTCGGACTAGAGGGGTTGCGCGCCTCCTTCCTTTTGGCCTCTCTCCTCTATTCCCGTATGGCCCAATAAGGCCCAATACTTCTCCCCGGCGAATTCCCGTAACTCTTCGGTACTCCGATAAATACCCGAAGCACTCGGAACCTTTCCGAAGTCCGAATATAGTCATCCAATATATCGATCATTACGTCTCGGCCATTTCGAGACTCCTCGTCATGTCCCCGATCTCATCCGGAACTCCGAACTACCTTCGGTACATCAAAACTCATAAACTCATAATATAACCGACATCGAAACTTTAAGCGTGCGGACCCTACGGGTTCGAGAACTATGTAGACATGACCGAGACACGTCTCCGGTCAGTAACCAATAGCGGAACCTGGATGCTCATATTGGCTCCCACATATTCTACGAAGATCTTTATCGGTCAGACCGCATAACAACATATGTTGTTCCCTTTGTCATCGGTATGTTACTTGCTCGAGATTCGATCGTCGGTATCTCAATACCTAGTTCAATCTCGTTACCGGCAAGTCTCTTTACTTGTTCCGTAATACATCATCCCGCAGCTAACTCATTAGTTACAATGCTTGCAAGGCTTATAGTGATGTGCATTACTGAGTGGGCCCAGAGATACCTCTCCGACAATCAGAGTGACAAATCCTAATCTCGAAATACGCCAACCCAACAAGTACCTTCGGAGACACATGTAGAGCACCTTTACAATCACCCAGTTACGTTGTGACGTTTGGTAGCACACAAAGTGTTTCTCCGGTAAACGGGAGTTGCATAATCTCATAGTCATAGGAACATGTATAAGTCATGAAGAAAGCAATAGCAGAATACTAAATGATCAAGTGCTAAGCTAATGGAATGGGTCAAGTCAATCACATCATTCTCCTAATGATGTGATCCCGTTAATCAAATGACAACTCATGTCTATGGCCAGGAAACATAACCATCTTTGATTAACGAGCTAGTCAAGTAGAGGCATACTAGTGACACTCTGTTTGTCTATGTATTCACACAAGTATTATGAATCCGGTTAATACAATTCTAGCATGAATGATAAACATTTATCATGAAATAAGGAAATAAATAATAACTTTATTATTGCCTCTAGGGCATATTTCCTTCAGTCTCCCACTTGCACTAGAGTCAATAATCTAGTTCACATCGCCATGTGATTTAACATCAATAGTTCACATCACCATGTGATTAACATACATAGTTCACATCGTCATGTGACCAACACCCAAAGGGTTTACTAGAGTCAATAATCTAGTTCACATCACTATGTGATTAACACCCAAAGAATACTAAGGTGTGATCATGTTTTGCTTGTGAGATAATTTTAGTCAACGGGTCTGTCACATTCAGATCCGTAAGTATTTTGCAAATTTCTATGTCTACAATGCTCTGCACGGAGCTACTCTAGCTAATTGCTCACACTTTCAATATGTATCTAGACCGAGACTTAGAGTCATCTAGATTAGTGTCAAAACTTGCATCGACGTAACCCTTTACGACGAACCTTTTGTCACTTCCATAATCGAGAAACATATCCTTATTCCGGTAAGGATAATTTTGACCGCTGTCCAGTGATCTACTCCTAGATCACTATTGTACTCCCTTGCCAAAATCAGTGTAGGGTATACAATAGATCTGGTACACAGCATGGCATACTTTATAGACCCTATGGCCGAGGCATAGGGAATGACTTTCATTCTTTTTCTATCTTCTGCCATGGTCGGGCTTTGAGTCTTACTCAATTTCACACCTTGTAACACAGGCAAGAAACTCTTTCTTTGACTGTTCCATTTTGAACCACTTCAAAATCTTGCTAAGGTATGTACTCATTGAAAAAACTTATCAAGCGTCTTGATCTATCTCTATAGATCTTGATGCTCAATATGTAAGCAGCTTCACCGAGGTCTTTCTTTGAAAAACTCCTTTCAAACACTCCTTTATGCTTTGCAGAATAATTCTACATTATTTCCGATCAACAATATGTCATTCACATATACTTATCAGAAATGATGTAGTGCTCCCACTCACTTTCTTGTAAATATAGGCTTCACCGCAAGTCTGTATAAAACTATATCCTTTGATCAACTTATCAAAGCGTATATTCCAACTCCGAGATGCTTGCACCAGTCCATAGATGGATCGCTGGAGCTTGCATATTTTGTTAGCACCTTTAGGATTGACAAAACCTTCTGGTTGCATCATATACAACTCTTGTTTAATAAATCCATTAAGGAATGCAGTTTTGTTTATCAATTTGCCAGATTTCATAAAATGCGGCAATTGCTAACATGATTCGGACAGACTTAAGCATAGATACGAGTGAGAAACTCTCATCGTAGTCAACACCTTAAACTTGTCGAAAACCTTTTGTGACAATTCTAGCTTTGTAGATAGTAACACTACTATCAGCGTCCGTCTTCCTCTTGAAGATCCATTTATTTTCTATGGCTTGCCGATCATCGGGCAAGTCAACCAAAGTCCACACTTTGTTCTCATACATGGATCCCATCTCAGATTTCATGGCCTCAAGCCATTTTGCGGAATCTGGGCTCATCATCGCTTCCTCATAGTTCGTAGGTTCGTCATGGTCAGGTAACATGACCTCCAGAATAGGATTACCGTACCACTCTGGTGCGGATCTCACTCTGGTTGACCTACGAGGTTCGGTAGTAACTTGATCTGAAGTTACATGATCATCATCATTAGCTTCCTCACTAATTGGTGTAGGAGTCACAGGAACAGATTTATGTGATGAACTACTTTCCAATAAGGGAGCAGGTATAGTTACCTCATCAAGTTCTACTTTCCTCCCACTCACTTCTTTCGAGAGAAACTCCTTCGCTAGAAAGGATCCATTCTTAGCAACGAATATCTTGCCTTCGGATCTGTGATAGAAGGTGTACCCAACAGTACTCTTTGGGTATCCTATGAAGACACACTTTCTCCGATTTGGGTTTGAGCTTATCAGGATGAAACTTTTTCACATAAGCATTGCAACCCCAAACTTTAAGAAACGACAGCTTAGGTTTCTTGCCAAACCATAGTTCATACCGTGTCGTCTCAACGGATTAGACGGTGCCCTATTTATTGTGAATGCAGCTGTCTCTAATGCATAACCCCAGAACGATAGTGGTAAATCGGTAAGAGACATCATAAATTGCACTATATCCAATAAAGTACGGTTATGACATTCGGACACACCATTATGCTGTGGTGTTCCAGGTGGCACGAATTTGTGAAACTATTCCACATTGTTTTAATTGAAGACCAAACTCGTAACTCAAATATTTGTCTCCGTGATCAGATCGTAGAAACTTTTATTTTCTTGTCATGGTGATTTTCCACTTCACTCTGAAATTCTTTGAACTTTTCAAATGTTTCAGACTTCTGTTTCATTAAGTAGATATACCCATATCTGCACAAATCATCTATGAAGGTCAGAAAATAATGATACCTGCTACGAGCCTCAATATTCATCGGACCACATACATCTATATGTATGATTTCCAACAAATTTGTTGCTCTCTCCATAGTTTCGGAGAACGGCGTTTTAGTCTTCTTGCCCATGAGGCACGGTTTGCAAGCATCAAGTGATTCCAAAATCCCATCAGTATGGAGTTTCTTCATGCGCTTTACACCAATATGACCTAAACGGCAGTGCCACAAATAAGTTACACTATCATTATTAACTTTGCATCTTTTGGCTTCATTATTATGAATATGTGTATCACTACGATCGAGATCCAACAAACCATTTTATTGGGTGTACGACCATAGAAGGTTTTATTCATGTAAACAGAACAACAATTATTCTCTAATTTAAATGAAAAACCGTATTGCAACAAACATGATCAAATCATATTCATGCTCAACGCAAACACCAAATAACACTTATTTAGTTTCAACACTAATCCCAAAAGTATAGGGAGTGTGCGATGATGATCATATCAATCTTGGAACTACTTCCAACACACATCGTCACCTCGCCTTTTACTAGTCTTTGTTTATTCTGCAACTCCCGTTTCGAGTTACTAATCTTAGCAACTGAACCAGTATCAAATGCCGAGGGGTTGCTATAAACACTAGTAAGTACACATCAATAACATGTATATCCAATATACCTTTGTTCACTTTGCCATCCTGCTTATCCACCAAATACTTGGGGCAGTTCCGCTTCCAGTGACCAGTCCCTTTGCAGTAGAAGCACTTAGTCTCTCAGGCTTAGGTACAGACTTGGGCTTCTTCACTTGAGTAGCAACTTGCTTGCCGTTCTTCTTGAAGTTCCCGTTCTATCCCTTTTCCCTTTTCTTGAAACTAGTGGTCTTGTTAACCATCAACACTTGATGCTCTTTCTTGATTTCTACCTTCGTCGATTTCAGCATCGCGAAGAGCTCGGGAATTACTTTCGTCATCCCTTACATACTATAGTTCATCATGAAGTTCTACTAACTTGGTGATGGTGACTAGAGAATTCTGTCAATCACTATTTTATCTGGAAGATTAACTCCCACTTGATTCAAGCGATTGTAGTACCCAGACAATCTGAGCACATGCTCACTGCTTGAGCTATTCTCCTCCATCTTTTAGCTATAGAACTTGTTGGAGACTTCATATCTCTCAACTCGGGTATTTGCTTGAAATATTAACTTCAACTCCTGGAACATCTCATATGGTCCATGCTGTTAAAAACATCTTTGAAGTCCCGATTCTAAGCCGTTAAGCATGGTGCACTAAACTATCAAGCAGTCATCATATTGAGCTAGCCAAACGTTCATAACGTCCGCATCTGCTCCTGCAATAGGTCTGTCACCTAGCGGTGCATCAAGGACATAATTCTTCTGTGCAGCAATGAGGATAATCCTCAGATCGCGGATCCAATCCGCATCTTTGCTACTAACATATTTCAACATAATTTTTCTCTAGGAACATATCAAAAATAAACACAGGGAAGCAACAACGCGAGCTATTGATCTACAACATAATTTGCAAAATACTATCAGGACTAAGTTCATGATAAATTCAAGTTCAATTAATCATATTACTTAAGAACTCCCACTTAGATAGACATCCCTCTAATCATCTAAGTGATCACGTGATCCAAATCAACTAAACCATGACCGATCATCACGTGAAATGGAGTAGTTTTCAATGGTGAACATCACTATGTTGATCATATCTACTATATTATTCACGCTCGACCTTTCGGTCTCAGTGTTCCGAGGCCATATCTGCATATGCTAGGCTCGTCAAGTTAACCTGAGTATTCTGCGTGTGCCAAACTGGCTTGCACCCGTTGTAGATGGACGTAGAGCTTATCACATCCGATCATCACGTGGTGTCTGGGCACGACGAACTTTGGCAACGGTGCATACTCAGGGAGAACACTTTTATCTTGAAATTTAGTGAGAGATCATCTTATAATGCTACCGTCAATCAAAGCAAGATAAGATGCATAAAAGATAAACATCACATGCAATCAATATAAGTGATATGATATGGCCATCATCATCTTGTGCTTGTGATCTCCATCTCCGAAGCACCGTCATGATCACCATCGTCACCAGCTCGACACCTTGATCTCCATCGTAGCATCGTTGTCGTCTCGCCAATCTTATGCTTCTATGACTATCGCTACCGCTTAGTGATAAAGTAAAGCATTACAGGGCGATTGCATTGCATACAATAAAGCGACAACCATATGGCTCCTGCCAGTTGCCGATAACTCGGTTACAAAACATGATCATCTCATACAATAAAATTTAACATCATGCTTTGACCATATCACATCAGAACATGCCCTCCAAAAACAAGTTAGACATCCTCTACTTTGTTGTTGCAAGTTTTACGTGGCTGCTACGGGCTGAGCAAGAACCGTTCTTACCTACGCATCAAAACCACCACGATAGTTTGTCAAGTTGGTGCTGTTTTAACCTTCGCAAGGACCGGGCGTAGCCACACTCGGTTCAACTAAAGTTGGAGAAACTGACACCCGCCAGCCACCTCTGTGCAAAGCACGTCGGAAGAACCAGTCTCGCGTAAGCGTACGTGTAATGTCGGTCCGGGCCGCTTCATCCAACAATACCGTCGAACGAAAGTATGACATGCTGGTAAGCAGTATGACTTATATCGCCCACAACTCACATGTGTTCTACTCGTGCATACGACATCTACGCATAAAACCAGGCTCGGATGCCACTGTTGGGGAACGTAGTAATTTCAAAAATTTCCTACGCACACGCAAGATCATGGTAATGCATAGCAACGAGAGGGGAGAGTGTTGTCCACGTACCCCTCGTAGACCGAAAGCGGAAGCGTTAGCACAACGCGGTTGATGTAGTCGTACGTCTTCACGATCCGACCGATCCATGTACCGAACGTACGACACCTCCGAGTTCAGCACACGTTCAGCTTGATGACGTCCCTCGAACTCCGATCCAGCCGAGTTTTGAGGGAGAGTTCCATCAGCACGACGGCGTGGTGACGATGATGATATTCTACCGACGCAGGGCTTCGCCTAAGCACCGCTACAGTATTATCGAGGTGGACTATGGTGGAGGGGGGCACCGCACACGGCTAAAAGATCAAACGATTAATTGTTGTGTCTATGGGGTGCCACCCTGCCCCCGTATATAAAGGAGCAAGGGGGAGGCGGCCGGCCAAGGAGGAGGGCGCGCCAAGGGGGGAGTCCTACTCCCACCGGGAGTAGGACTCCTCCTTTCCTTGTTGGAGTAGGAGAGAAGGAAAGAGGGGGAGAGGGAGAAGGAAAAGGGGGCTGCACCCCTTGTCCAATTCGGACCAGAGGGGGGGTGCGCGCCTCCTTCCTTTTGGCCTCTCTCCTCTATTCCCGTATGGCCCAATAAGGCCCAATACTTCTCCCCAGCGAATTCCCGTAACTCTCCGGTACTCCGATAAATGCCCGAATCACTCGGAACCTTTCCGAAGTCCGAATATAGTCGTCCAATATATCGATCTTTACGTCTCGGCCATTTCGAGACTCCTCGTCATGTCCCTGATCTCATCCGGAACTCCAAACTACTTTAGGTACATCAAAACTCATAAACTCATAATATAACCGTCATCGAAACTTTAAGCGTGCGGACCCTACGGGTTCTAGAACTATGTAGACATGACCGAGACACGTCTCCGGTCAATAACCAATAGCGGAACCTAGATGCTCATATTGGCTCCCACATATTCTACGAAGATCTTTATCGGTCAGACCGCATAACAACATACGTTGTTCCCTTTGTCATCGGTATGTTACTTGCCCGAGATTCGATCGTCGGTATCTCAATACCTAGTTCAATCTCGTTACCGGCAAGTCTCTTTACTCGTTCCGTAATACATCATCCCGCAACTAACTCATTAGTTACAATGCTTGCAAGGCTTATAGTGATGTGCATTACTGAGTGGGCCCAGAGATACCTCTCCGACAATCGGAGTGACAAATCCTAATCTCAAAATACGCCAACCCAACAAGTACCTTCAGAGACACCTGTAGAGCACCTTTATAATCACCCAGTTACGTTGTGACGTTTGGTAGCACACAAAGTGTTCCTCCGGTAAACGGGAGTTGCATAATCTCATAGTCATAGGAACATGTATAAGTCATGAAGAAAGCAATAGCAACATACTAAACGATCAAGTGCTAAGCTAACGGAATGGTTCAAGTCAATCACATCATTCTCCTAATGATGTGATCCCGTTAATCAAATGACAACTCATGTCTATGGCTACGAAACATAACCATCTTTGATTAACGAGCTAGTCAAGTAGAGGCATACTAGTGACACTCTGTTTGTCTATGTATTCACACAAGTATTATGTTTCCGGTTAATACAATTCTAGCATGAATGATAAACATTTATCATGAAATAAGGAAATAAATAATAACTTTATTATTGCCTCTAGGGCATATTTCCTTCACGGACGCCACCGGATGAAGATCCACGGTGCAGCCCCTCACCATATGCATCATATCCATCGTCTCCCCACAGCCCGTACTGGTTAAAATTCCAACCATCTCTGCTGTGTCCACTGTATCCACCACGCCCCTGAGCGCCGCGACCTCTTCCTAGGGCCAGTGCCTTGGCCACCGGCTGCTGAACCGGATCATCTGGCTGCTGCACTCCTTGCACCGGCGCCTGCGAGCTGGGAGCAACAACAACCGGGCCTTGTCGCGCAGGAGGTGGAGCGCCACGACCGGCTCCTGCTCCGGCCAGTGGCCCTTGCGGAGGTGGAATCCCGCGCCCGGCCCTACCAGCACCAGCGGCGAGCATAGCTGCGCGGCCGATCCCCCCGGCACCCCCAGCAGAGGCGGGCGGAGCACCGCGCCCGGCACCACCGACCGAAGTGGGCGGTGCACCGCGGCCGGCATCGGCAGTTGCACCCACGGCGGGCTGAAGCCCTCGCTTGCCAGGTGGTTGCCCGCGTCCCGCCATGGCGCCGGCGCACGATATTCTCTTTGCATGTCCCTCGCCCAACGTCGGGAAGCCAGGCTTGATAACCCTAGTCTCGATCACGTCAGGCAACAGTGGTGATACATGCACGCACGTACGTATTGGATCGGCAGAGGCTTGGGCTCCTAACTGGGCCTCGCCCGAGTCATGCAAGCCCACGACCGTCGCCTCATCCGCCACGCGCACAGAAGCCAGCAGCGAATTCAAACGAGCCCGTCTGGCCGTTCGAATCGCGCTCGCCGACCTCGCCACCGGCGGCCTCTGCGGCGGTGGCGATCGACCCTTCTTTCCCTTCTTCTTCTTTCGAGTAACAACAGTCCAAGAATCGGGCATAAAATCGTACAAAGTAACAGGTTCGTGGAATACCTTAGGAATCGGGCCGATCCAGGGTTTCACTGTCGGTTTGAATGTTTGAACTTTGGTGCGGCGCTGATCAAGTACTACCATAGGCACCGACAACTCCATCGGTACAATCATTGGAATCATCGTACCTGGCGAGTGTGATCATCCACCTGTTCGTCGTCGTCACTCTCAATAAGTGCCCAAAATCGTCCTCCCGGTTTTCCAGGAACCAACTTCTCCATCAGATCAACTATCTCTGGTGTCTTCGAACGAAGATCGACCTGCACGCATTCAGCAACTAACACATCATACTCATCAATCCTGAAATGAAGCCCTACCTCGATTGATTTGCCGTCCGGTAAGTATTCGCCTGCTAGGACGTCATTGTCCAAGTCCAGAAGAACTAGCCAGCGAGAGTGAGGAGAAAAGCGGATGTGGCCTTCAATACGATTGCCGGAATCCGTCCCGGCGTAGAAATTCACCCGCCATTGCGTGAATCGCCCCTGGCCCCGTCCGGTCTCTCTCGGCGCCGGGGGAACGAGACCAACACGCGATCCCGCCGCCTGCATCTTCCCTCCCGACTGTGCCGGCACGGAGTCATGGGGGTTGGGCGATCTGATCTGCGCCGATCCCCTCAGCGATCTCCCCGTCGAAGGAATGGGCGACGCCGATGACCCCCCGGTCGAGGGAAGGACCGACGGTGACCACCCACCCACCCACCCCCCCCCTCCCCCCCCCCCGTCGAGGGCAAGGACGGCAGCGACGTGAGATCGGCCGCCTCAGGCTGGTTTGTTGTTTATCATTGTATACAAGATTCAAACGAATTTCAGATTTTATTTCATTTCAATACTCCTGTAGGCACCGACAACTCCATCGGTACAATCATTGGAATCATCGTACCTCGCGAGTGTGATCATCCACCTGTTCGTCGTCGTCGCTCTCAATAAGTGCCCAAAATCGTCCTCCCGGTTTTCCAGGAACCAACTTCTCCGTCAGATCAACTATCTCTGGTGTCTTCGAACGAAGATCGACCTGCACGCATTCAGCAACTAACACATCATACTCATCAATCCTGAAATGAAGCCCTACCTCGATTGATTTGCCGTCCGGTAAGTATTCGCCTGCTAGGACGTCATTGTCCAAGTCCAGAAGAACTAGCCAGCGAGAATGAGGAGAAAAGCGGATGTGGCCTTCAATACGATTGCCGGAATCCGTCCCGGCGCAGAAATTCACCCGCCATTGCGTGAATCGCCCCTGGCCCCGTCCGGTCTCTCTCGGCGCCGGGGGAACGAGACCAACACGCGATCCCGCCGCCTGCATCTTCCCTCCCGACTGCGCCGGCACGGAGTCATGGGGGTTGGGCGATCTGATCTGCGCCGATCCCCTCAGCGATCTCCCCGTCGAAGGAATGGGCGACGCCGATGACCCCCGGTCGAGGGAAGGACCGACGGTGACCACCCACCCACCCACCCCCCCCCCCCCCCCCCCGTCGAGGGCAAGGACGGCAGCGACGTGAGATCGGCCGCCTCAGGCTGGTTTGTTGTTTATCATTGTATACAAGATTCAAACGAATTTCAGATTTTATTTCATTTCAATACTCCTGACCACAGCCAAACAAAAAAAATAGATTTAGAATGTCAAAATAGTATTCATGTTGGTACCCAAATGAACTGATGGTGCCAAACCTTTTCAAGAATGTCTGGTCGACGAATGTTCTACACTAATGTAGAGAAATCCGCACGTTGCAGAACATGTATCAACCTCATCATAAAGTTCACCGACAAGTACCAACGTAGTGATTGTAGGGTTCAGAAATCAAAACAACAACAACAAGCATGTGCAGGCCTGATATGTGGTCTTGACATAGCGATTACATTATAATCTTGCTCTGTATGGTTGTTGTACAAGATCAACTCGAGTGCAGTTCCATTTCTCTTCCTATGAATAATCAAGGCATGTCACGTGCTTCCATATTTCACACAAAGCAGGTAGACCTCGATTTCAGAACAGCACCTTATTTCGGTGACCATAGTAGGACTAGACATGGGATGCAACAGAGAAGTGGCAATTCCTACTCAGAGCTGAGGCCAACTTCACCGCGCGACCCTATCCTGTCTGGCCCCGCCGTTTGGGGTAAAAGGGACAAACCGGGCGGTCCAGCGCGCGGGAGCAAACGGGCTTTTGTCCGTTTTGTGTTCGCTTTCGACCCATCCCGGCCCAAGTTTGCGCGGCTTTTGGGTGTAACGGACACCACGCGGACGCGCCGGCTGTCTGCGTGTGTCCTCCCCTGGCCCGCCCGTCGGTGGCACAGGGCGGGCCTTTTTCTATCCGCCCCCCTCCCTCCCTCCGACCGTACCCCACTCCACTCTTCCCCACTCTTTCCCTCGCCGCCGCTGCCATTGCAGCCGTGCAGCTCGGACGCGCGCTCGCCCAGCCGCCGAGCTACCCAACCACAGCCACCTGGTTTGCGCACCCGCCGGCCGGATTTGGGGCGGATCCGGTGGGTCTTGAGCTCGCCCGACTGTGAGAGGCTGGGCCGAGCCATGGACTGGCCGGGCACCTCGCCGGAAGGCCCTGGCAGGGCCGCAAGGCCACATGCAGGCAGTGGCTCCTCCTCTAGCCACTCGGATCTGCACCGTCGTTGGTCTGCCGGCAGATACACGAATGGTGGCCGGCCGGGCTCGGTGCTTGCCCAAAAGCTCGTCGGTGCACCGTTGCCACTCATTAAGTGCGACCAGTGCCCAAGGATGATCGTGTGTCGCGTGTCTACAACGCCGGAACATCCCGGATGGGTGTTCATCAAGTGCTTAAACGATGGGGTATGTGCTATTTTTAGCTTCGGTTTGTGCTCTCGGATTAGACTAGTTGTGCTAACTTCAAATTTTATTGTGTAGAATGGATGCAAGTTTTGGTGTTGGGAAGAAGAGTACATCGATATATTGATAGAGCGAAATTTAGTACATGTTCGTGCACTTTTAGCTAGCATAGAGGTTGTAGATGAGACAAGTGCACTTGTTGCTAGATTAGAGTCTAGACACGAGACTAGGTGTGAGGAAGCAACATCGACTTCTGGCTTGAAGAAGAAAGGAGGGTGCAACATCGAGCCTCCTCCACGGATCAACAATGAGTGCATCGAGAAGGCCCTAACCCAACTCAAGGGAGCAGTTATGGAAGTTGGGTATCTTCTAAAATGTATTATTGTGGTTGTTATTTTCTTTGGCCTTGCTTTACTAGTCAAAATGTGATGATGTATTGTCATGTACCAAAAATAAATGATAAAAAAAAGTTAAGGACTTGCAAAGAAAAATGCACGCGGACAGGATGCGGCCGGGATGCGTCCGCGCGCTGAACGCACGGCCACCGCATCCCAGGACACGCCCGAACACGACCCCATTACCCTATCCAAACGGACAGAATCCGGATAAAACGGACGTCCGTTTGGGATCGTGCGGTGGAGTTGGCCTGAGGGGCCTGGGGCAGCCGTCAGTGCCGAACAAGATACTCTACTTGACTACCTGCTGCTCCACCAGCCTGGAGCAGCTCTAGCAGCCGGATCACCAGCTGGCCCGAACCAGCCTTTGGATCACACTACCGCAGCAGCCGTCAGCTATCAAGTAGACGCTCACCCACAAACGATGTCGCTACCGCTGTACCCCTCTGACTAGTCCCCAACACCGACCGTTTCTCTACCAGTAGACCACACTGAGCCCCTCCCATAAGCCACCGCTCTTACACATGAGCTGGCCGCCGGCCCGCTGCAGCAAGATGTACGAAGATTACCTCCGGGATTGAGTCGGATGGTTGAAACAGGGTCCATCTTGCAACAAATCAGTCAGGACCCAACCGTACTCACATCAGATACAGTGCATAACTAATCCAGTGGATATTGGGTCCCGCTGCTAATGGCCAACCTGAAGAGCCCGTGTGAGCGACCCGTTACTTTTCCTATAAATATCACATCGCCAATTTTTGACTACTTTCCAAGGATTGTGCACGATGTATTTCACCTCGCAACCCCTCTTTCACGCCTGCCACATCAGAAATTGTTGTGTCTTGAAGAATGTTTGCAGTTATTACAATGCACACACTTCTGCTACAACCGTGTGTATGTGTGGAGTCTTAATACAACTACACTATAAGTAGTGGAACCTTGCAGTGATGGTTAATGAAAATAATTCCTATGATTCTGGTTAAGTAGGGTACATGGATTGTGGTTTTCTGATATTTGTCCTATATTTTCTAACGAGTTAGGACTAGGATTTTGGTGGAATCTAGATGGATTAGAACATAATAGATAGAAACTTCACATGTGTGTGATATCATCAACAATGATTGTTTAACAATCAGCATTGAAATAAATACCTTCATTTTTGGTCGAATGTATTATAGATAGCTTACTCTTAATATATAACTTTGTGTATTATAATAAGATGGCACGTAGCACGTGTATGCTTTTCCACTATAGAACAAGCACATGCTACTGAATCCACCATAGATCACACATCTTTCTAAGTAAATTGGTGCACCAAGGAATATAGATTGGAGAACTTTTTTTTTATTAGATTCGAGAAATATAATATGGAATATATATAAGAATCGTGGTGTGCCAATGAATTTCTCTTTGTTGCTTATTCACAACATTTGAAAACTGTAGCAACCCAAGCTTAGTGAAATTTGAAGGAAAAATATGCAAGTCATGGCATTAAGAGCTAAAATAAAAATTTGACATCAACCAAAATTGGACACTAGCATTTCAAAGAGCCGGTGGGTACCAGTTAATGAAGAAGATATGAATAAATACAAGTTTGGTGAATTGTAGAAAAAAAATCATATTTCTTAGCAATCTACACCGAATCTACTTCCACAAGAAATTTAGCAGCTTCACTTATATAGTACTAAAATTAGAGATACTTGATGGACCCAATATGATATTATAAGTTTATTTTTTTCACTTAACTCTGCAATAACCATAGAAAAGTGGAACACGGGTATGTCTTTTAATATTGTGTTTTTTAACAGAGACGCACCTCGCGTCCGGCTTTAAATTAATAAAGCCCCAAGGCAGCATCCAGACAAGGTTTCATCGATACAGACCGAATTTAAAGGTTCCTCGGGCTCGAAGTCCCGGCACAGGGTAAGTTCAAAGAAGATAACTTAAAACAAAAGCGGAGCGAGACATGTAGCTCAACGCAAAAGACTCAGGCTGGCTGTTCTTCTTGACACGAGTTCACCATGCACAGCTTGATCTACTCCATGATCCTGGTCATGAGGTCCTCATCACGTGGCTTCCCCAATGGTGCCCAAGCCTGTAAGAAAATATGGCATTTGAAAAGGATATCAGCTGGGTGTGCAGGGAACTTATATTCTATGGTTATTTTGTTCCGCACAGACCAAAGCGACCAAAGTAGCGCCCCTACGCAGCGCCAAAGAACCCTCACGTTGGCACCCCTCTGCGCCGACAGCAAAGTCAATAGATCGTCGCTAGAGTGCGGATTCCAATTCTGATTGAAAGCATCTCTCACCGCACTCCACGCAAATCTAGCTAAGCAGCACCCGAAGAACAAGTGGTTAGCGTTTTCCCCAAGATTGCAAATGGCGCATGTCCCATCCGCCGGCTCGTTACGTTGTTATCAGAAGTAGGAAGACGGTTTCGGAACATTTGCCACATAAATATTTTGATCTTAAGAGGGATGACTGCCTTCTGTAGCCCCCTAGCCATGTCTAGCTCATTCCCCTCTGTCAACTTATCGTATAAAGATTTCACCGAGAATTTCCAGGAGGGGGTTACACTAGTAGGAAAAGGGGCTTAGGTCACAGGACAGTTTTCACATTAGCCCCGGTTCAGTCACGAACCGGGACTAATGTGAGCATTGGTCCTGGTTCGTGCGGCCAGGGACCTGCCGGGCCTCGTGGGGGCATTGGTCCCGGTTCGTCCGGACCCTTTGGTCCCGGTTGGTGGGACAAACCGGGACCAATGGCCTTTAGTCCCGGTTGGTGCCACCAACTGGGACCAATGAGTTTCCTATATATACCCCATCGCCACATCAGAGCACTCCAGAGTGCTCTGTTTTTTCTGGCCGGCGAGGGGAGGGCATTTGGGTGCTCTAGCTCACCTCCTATGCACATGAGGTGTTCGATGAAATGTCTGAGCCACACTAGTTAATCTTTGTCCTCTCGAAACTCGACCTCCGAGCTCCATTTTCCCCGAGATTTGTCTAGGTTTAGCGGTCCGTCACGTCCCGTCCCCGTCTTCACTGCCGTCGATCGCCCGCGCCGATCTCGTCGCCAGCACCACCGTGGTGAGCCTCTTGTTCTTATCTTCTTTCTGAAAGGAAAAAATTCTTACTTTAGATAGTTACTTGTCTAATTTTGTTACTTTTATTATTCCTTCTTATTACATAGTGCGATGGTTTTGGTATCCGCCCCCGTCGGCCCTTGTCCTGTCTATGATTCGGATGTGGTATATATTATCTTTTTATAACTATTTGGTTCATTTATTGTTTATGACAAATATACCGACTAACGTGACATAGATTTTATTTATCTAGGAGGTGGTTGAACCGGAAATTCTAACCGACCCTATTGTCGAGAGGTTAAATTTAGTTGAAGAAGAAAACAATTACTTGAAGGAAAAAATAAAAAAAATTGAGGAGGAGAAGATGATATTGGAGTTGCATGTTGCGGATGTCGTCGATGATCACAAGATCAAGATGGATGCAATGCGCTTGAAGATTAGAAAGATTAGAAAATATGCCACTCATACCGAGGCTTGGTATCATTATGCCGTTGGATCAATTGTTACCTTGGTTGCGATTATGATCGCATTTGTTTTCGCATTGAAATGTTTTACATAGTTTCAATGTATGGTTTAATTAATTAGATGCTCTGGAGAGCTATATATATGTTGTTAGATAAGAACTATGTATGTACTTTGGTTCTAATGTGATGATGAACTTCTATTAATTTGGTCACTTAATTATCTATTCATGATGTTCTGTAATGGTTTTTGACACACTTAATTATATATAATGCACGCAGATGAACCGGCAATGGATGTACGGTGACAGACACACCTCCGAGTACATTAAGGGCGTGCATGATTTTCTCGAAGTGGCTGAGGCTAACAAGCAGAATGGTTTTATGTGTTGTCCATGCCCTACATGTGGGAATACGAAGTCTTACTCTGACCGGAAAATCCTTCACACCCACCAGCTTTACAAGGGTTTCATGCCACACTATAATGTTTGGACGAGGCACGGAGAAATGGGGGTTATGATGGAAGACGGCGAAGAAGAAGAGGACGATGACAACTATGTGCCCCCTGAATACGGTGATGCTGCAACAGGGGAAACTGCTGAAGATCAAGAGGAACCAGACGATGTGCCCAATGATTCTGCAAGGGGGGAAGCTGCTGAAGATCAAGAGGAACCAGTGCCCGATGATGATGATCTCCGCCGGGTCATTGTCGATGCAAGGACGCAATGCGAAAGTCAAATGGAGAAGCTGAAGTTCGATCGCATGTTAGAGAATCACAAAAAAGGGTTGTACCCCAATTGCGAAGATGGCAACACAAAGCTCGGTACCGTACTGGAATTGCTGCAGTGGAAGGCAGAGAATGCTGCGCCTGACAAAGGATTTGAGAAGCTATTGAAAATATTGAAGAAGAAGCTTCCAAAAGATAACGAATTGCCCGACAGTACATACGCAGCAAAGAAGGTCGTATGCCCTCTAGGATTGGAGGTGCAGAAGATACATGCATGCCCTAATGACTGCATCCTCTACCGCGGTGCGTACAAGGATCTGAACGCATGCCCGGTATGCGGTGCATTGCGGTATAAGATCAGACGAGATGACCCTGGTGATGTTGACGGCGAGCCCCCCAGGAAGAGGGTTCCCGCGAAGGTGATGTGGTATGCTCCTATAATACCACGGTTGAAACGTCTGTTCAGAAACGAAGAGCATGCCAAGTTGATGCGATGGCACAGTGAGGACCGTAAGAAAGACGGGAAGTTGAGAGCACCCGCTGACGGGTCACAGTGGAGAAAAATCGAGAGAAAGTACTGGGGTGAGTTTGCAGCTGACCCAAGGAACATATGGTTTGGTTTAAGCGCGGATGGCATTAATCCTTTCGGGGAGCAGAGCAGCAATCACAGCACCTGTCCCGTGACTCTATGTATGTATAACCTTCCTCCTTGGATGTGCATGAAGCGGAAGTTCATTATGATGCCAGTTCTCATCCAAGGCCCTAAGCAACCCGGCAACGACATTGATGTGTACCTAAGGCCATTAGTTGAAGAACTTTTACAGCTGTGGATTGGAAACGGTGTACGTACGTGGGATGCGCACAAACAGGAGGAATTTAACCTGCACGCGTTGCTGTTTGTAACCATCAACGATTGGCCCGCTCTCAGTAACCTTTCAGGACAGACCAATAAGGGATACCACGCATGCACGCACTGTTTAGATAACACTGAAAGTATATACCTGGACAAAAGCACGAAGAATGTGTACCTGGGCCATCGTCGATTTCTTCCGACCAACCATCAATGTCGAAAGAAAGGCAAGCATTTCAAAGGCGAGGCAGATCACCGGAAGAAGCCCGCCATGCGTACCGGTGATCACGTACTTGCTATGGTCAATGATTTACACGTAATCTTTGGAAAGGGTCCCGGCGGACTAGCTGTTCCGAATGATGCTGAGGGACACGCACCCATGTGGAAGAAGAAATCTATATTTTGGGACCTACCCTACTAGAAAGAGCTAGAGGTCCGCTCTTCAATCAACGTGATGCACGTGACGAAGAACCTTTGCGTGAACCTGCTAGGCTTCTTGGGCGTGTATGGGAAGACAAAAGATACACCTGAGGCACGGGAGGACCTGCAACGTTTGCACGAAAAAGACGGTATGCCTCCGAAGCAGTATGAAGGTCCTGCCAGCTACGCTCTTACGAAAGAAGAGAAAGAAATCTTCTTTGAATGCCTGCTCAGTATGAAGGTCCTGACTGGCTTCTCGTCGAATATAAAGGGAATAATAAATATGCTAGAGAAAAAGTTCCAGAACCTAAAGTTTCATGACTGCCACGTGATTATGACGCAACTGCTTCCGGTTGCATTGAGGGGGCTTCTACCAGAAAATGTCCGATTAGCCATTGTGAAGCTATGTGCATTCCTCAATGCAATCTCTCAGAAGGTGATCGATCCAGAAATCATACCAAGGCTAAGGAGTGATGTGGCGCAATGTCTTGTCATTTTCGAGCTGGTGTTCCCACCATCCTTCTTCAATATCATGACGCACGTCCTAGTTCATCTAGTCGACGAGATTGTCATTCTGGGGCCCGTATTTCTACACAATATGTTCCCCTTTGAGAGGTTCATGGGAGTCCTAAAGAAATATGTCCGTAACCGCGCTAGGCCAGAAGGAAGCATCTCCATGGGCCATCAAACAGAGGATGTCATTGGGTTTTGTGTTGACTTCATTCCTGGCCTGAAGAAGATAGGTCTCCCTAAATCGCGGTATGAGGGGAGACTGACTGGAAAAGGCACGCTTGGAGGGGGGGACTCAATAATATGCAGGGACAGATATTCTTGGTCTCAAGCACACTACACAGTTCTACAGAACTCTACCTTGGTGACCCCGTATGTCGATGAACACAAGAACAGTCTGCGCTCCAAACACCCGGAGCAGTGTGACGACTGGATTACATGTGAACACATCAGGACTTTCAGTAGTTGGTTAGAAACACGTCTTAGAGGTGACACCACTGTTTGTGATGAGTTGTACTCGTTGTCCAGGGGACCATCTTCGACTGTATTGACTTACAAAGGATACGAGATAAATGGGAATACATTTTACACGATCACCCAAGATCAAAAGAGCACCAACCAAAATAGCAGTGTCCGCTTTGATGCAGCAACCGAGAGGGGAAAGGACACATATTATGGTTACATAATGGACATATGGGAACTTGACTGCGGACATGATTTTAAGGTCCCTTTGTTTAAGTGCAAATGGGTCAATCTGTCAGGAGGAGGGGTACAGGTAGACCCACAGTACGGAATGACAACAGTGGATCTGAACAATCTTGGGTACACTGACAAACCGTTCGTCCTAGCCAATGATGTGGCACAGGTTATCTATGTGAAGGACATGTCTACCAGACCGAGGAAAAGAAAAGATAAGGAAGCGAATACATCATACGATGAGCCAAAGCGGCACATAGTTCTTTCAGGAAAAAGGGACATTGTGGGAGTGGAGGGCAAGATAGACATGTCTGAAGATTATGAAAAGTTTCATGAAATTCCTCCCTTCAAAGTCAAGGCTGACCCAAGCATCCTGATAAACGATGAAGATTATCCATGGTTACGGCGCAATAAGCAAATGACACAAGCGAAGAAAAAGTGAAGACTTTCTCCCGCAACTATTATGATGATACCATGCCAACTTTGTAATAGACGAGTATGATACCATTGTCCGTTTTGTACAAGAAGTGCATCTAGTTTTTGCCGTAACCCTCTCAACTTTCTTGCACATGCTATGTGGATGAAATGATGATACCATGCCAACTTTCAACCTTTTCAGAGTTCATTTGAAATGCTTTTCAATTTTAGGGTCTTATAGCTCAAAATAATTAGTAAATGCATGAAAAATAACAGGCCAAAAATTACAAATTATGCCACCTACTGGGCCACCACGGCCTGAATACGATTAGAAACCCATCCATGGGCCAGGATTCAGGCCCGCAGAAGGCCCAATAGGCCCACAGGCATGTACAGAGAGGTTAGGCCCGTAAGCCTGCTTTAGAGAGGAGCTCGACAGCTCAGGCGCACCGCACCATATAAACAGGTGCGGCTCTCTCTTAGCTAGCGAGGTGGGACTAAACTCACCACCACGCCGCTGTGCAAGGAGCGGTTTATAAGCCCTGAGTGCAGAGACGATGAAGAAGAAGCGCAATGCTCACGTTGCTTAGCTTCAAGCCTTGAGGAATAAGGTAGACTGCATCGAGCTATGTGCAGTGCAGTCTACACTATTCCGAAAGGCTTGAAGCAAATCAACGCGCATTGCGCCTCTTTTTTATTTTTAATCATTAAAAGCAAAAAGAATTTTCATAAAGAACTTTTTTGATAGAAACTTTAATAGCAGAAAGAATTATCATAAAGTAAAATAAATAAGTTTTTTGTTGTAAGTAGAAACAAAACAAAATAAATATAGCAAAAAAGAAAACTAAAAAACTAAATACAGCAAAAAGAATTTTCATAAAGAACTAATGGCACTAATAGAAAGTTTATATTTTTTCTAAAACTAATGGCACTAACAGGCAGTTTATAATTTTGCTGACCTAAAAGCAAAAAGAATTTAAAAATAAAGCAAAAAACAAAAGAAAATAAATAATGCAAAAAACAGAACCAAAAAACTGGAAAAAAATTAAAAAACTGCCACCTATTGGGCCACCACGGCCTGAATACGACTAGAAACCCAACCTGGGCCAGGATTCAGGCCCGCAGAAGGCCCAATAGGCCCACAGACAGCACAGTGTGACATTAGGCCCGTAAGCCTGCATTTGAGAGGAGCTCGAGAGGGCAGCCGCAGTGGGGCTTATAAACCACTCCGAGCCCCTCTCAACTAGCGAGGTGGGACTAAACTTTTGGCCGCGGGCAGCGCAAGGCCTTTGGTCCCGGTTGGTGGCACCAACCGGGACCAATGCCCACCCTTTAGTCCCGGTTGGTGCCACCAATCGGGACCAAAGGCCGCCGCTTCCCGCCCTTTGGGCTGCTGAAAAGGGACCTTTGGTCCCGTTTGGTGCCACCAACCGGGACCAAAGGTGTGCTTATATAAGCCAACACTTGGGAAATTTTCAGATACCTCGCCAGTTACCCCGACGCCGCCAGGCTGCCCGTGCTCGCCGTCGCCGCCCGCTCCTCGTCGCCATCGCCCCGCGCCCTTGCCTCGACGGGTCGCCGCCCGGTGCTCGTCGCCGTCGCCCTGCCCCCACGCGCCGCCCCGCCTCGTGCTCCCCTGCTCGCGCGCGCCGCCTCGGCGCCCCGAGCCCCCCTGCCCGGTCCGCGCGTGCTCGCCGGCGCCCTCACCGCCCCCGCCCCGTCCCGCCCCGCGCGCCGGCGCCTTCGCCGCCCCCGCCGTCGCCATCGTCCTAGCCGCCCCCGCTGTGAGAGCCGCCGCCCCGGCTCTGTTTTTTTATTAGTTAATTGTTTTTTGATCATATATATATAATGTATATGTGTATGTATGTGGCTATATGTTTTTGTTCATATGTGGCTATATGTTTTTTTATTTTATTAGTTTAATTTTTTGTTCATATGTGATGTATATGTGTATGTGGCTATAATGTATATGTGAACAAAAAAAAATTTGTATGTATGTAGATGTTCAAAATGTATGAATATATATGTCAAAAATGTTTTTTTGTTCATAGAATGTTTTTTGTTCATATATAGAAAGTTTTTATATACGACAATGGATATATATTCGATATATATGAGAAATGATGATCCACATGGAAAAGTTTTATATATGCAAAAGTTACAATTTTAGAAAAGTTTCATATATCTAGCTAGGAAGGGAAGAAGAAGAAAAAAGAAGGATAGGAAAGAAGAAAATAAGAAGAGGAAAGAAAGAAGAAGAGGAGAGGAAGAAGAGGAGAAATAAATAAGAAGAGGAAAAAAGAAGAAAAAGAAGAGGAGAAGAAGAAAGGCCCTTATGAACCGGGGTAAAAGCCCCTTTTCCTACTAGAGTCATTATCCTGGCTGAGATTCCTCCCCTCGAGGTCAGCCACTAGTTCGGCCCAGGAGGCAAGCTCTCCTGCCTCCAGCGTCCTAAAGAAGGAGATCGCCGGAGGGTGCACGCGCATGGCATCGCCCACCAGGATGTTAGTGTCCTTGTCCAATTCGTATAGCTCTGTGTATGATTGCCACAATGGCACTTGACCCCACCAACAGTCAAGCCAAAACCGTGTGGACGAGCCATTGTTCACATTGAAATGAGCTCCCACCGAGAATGCCGGCCTCACCGCTTGGATCCCGTTCCAATACGTCGAGCCCTTGGCCTTGGCCTTGAAAAGATTTCCATCCGGGAAATATTTCGGACGGAGGATATCCGCCCAGAGTCTCGACTCATTTTGGGCAAGGCGCTACCACAACTTGGTGAGCAAGGCCACATTCATTAATTTAGAATTCGTGATCCCCAAACCACCGAACTTTTTAGGTCTGCAAACCGCTGCCCATTTCACCAAATGGTACTTGCGTTTAGTCCCGGTTCCTTCCCAAAAGAACCGGGATCGCGGCGTGTCAAGCTTGGCATGAACACCATCCACAAGGAGAAACATCCCCATTGTGAATAGGAGGAGCGAGGATAGGCTCGAGTTAGTTAAAATAAGCCTAGCAGCCGAGGACATAAACCTCGCTCGCCACGGGCTAACCCGATTGGCCACTTTGCCATATAGTGGCGCCCAATCCGCAATGGTCAGATTCTTGTAAGAGATCGGGAGGCCAAGGTATTTGATTGGAAATCTCCCGATCTTGCAATTGAGCAAGTTGGCAATCCGAGTACTTTCATGATCCGCCATCCCAATGGTGATCACTTCGCTTTTTAGGAAATTGATCTTAAGCCCCGACAAGATCTCAAAAGCGAGGAGCAGCAACTTTATCGAGGCGATACTATGGTCGTCAGGTTCAAAGAGAAGCATCGTATCGTCTGCGTATTGTAGGTGGGTAAAGCCGCCGGGGATGAGGTGCGGGACAAGCCCTCGAATGTGTCCCGCCACTCTGGCTTTGTTAATCATTGCCACTAGGGCATCCGCAACAAAGTTAAAATTAGTGGCGAGCTCGGGTCGCTCTGCCGAAGGCCACGTTTGTTGCGGAAGAACTTGCCCACTATACCATTGATGGTAACCATTGTGTGCCCACTACACACTATGTGCATAATACGGTGAACGAAACCCGCCTCAAAATCCTTTTTGAGGAGGACCTCACGCACGAACTCCCAGTTCACGCGGTCGTAGGCTTTCTCAAAATCCAGCTTGAGGAGCACACCTTGTGACTTATCGCGTTTTAGCTCGTGTACTATTTCGTGAAGCGCGATCGGTCCTTCTAGGATGTTACGGTGTTTGAGGAAACCGGTCTGACTAGAGCTAATGACGCGTTGCGCCACCGGGGCCAAGCGCGAGGCATAGGCTTTGGCACAAATTTTGAACGGGACGTTAATCAACGTGATCGGCCTAAAGAGCTTGATGTTATCAGCCCCTTTCACTTTAGGTATCAAGCTAATAGCACCGTAGTTAAGGCGCGACAAGTCGACCGTACCCATAGCGAAACCGTTCACTATCTCGTAGAGCAGATGCTTGAGGCAGGGCCAAAACTTTTTGAAGAACTCTACAGGCCACCCATCCGGCCCGGGTGCCGTGTCGGTTTTCATGTCATCCAGAGCTTTATCTATTTCGTCTGGGAGAAACGAGAGAGCGAGCCCTTCATCCCCCTCCTGCGAAACCCGTTCTGAAGGTTCCCACAAGTCCTCCCAGAGGCAAAGCGATTATTCCTCGGCCGTCCCCAAAAGGCCAATGAAAAACTCATAAATGTGGGATACGATTTGCTCGTTGGTCAAAAGGAGTCCATTGTCGGATTGAAGTAACCCACTTGACTAGTGTTTGCGTCTGCTTTCGTAACCTACTTGATCCGCCCCTACGTCGCCAATATTCTTCCTCCGCTCTAAGAATTGCAATGACTTTGTTTTCTAGGGCATATCTATGGGCCCATTCTCCCTATGAGAATGGCCGGCAATCTGCCTCCACATCCAACGCTGCAACCTCATCGACAATCCTAGCACGTTCTTTTTTGGATTCACTGCCGTGGTTAGCACCCCACCCACGGAGGAAAGCCCGGGGTTTGCTAGCCGCCGCGGTCCAACATTCTGCCGGTCCGTGTTGCGGCCCCAGTTGTGCGCGGATCGACAGCCAGCGCTCGACAACCATTTGTGCAAACCCCTCGGATTCGAACCATGCTGTTTCCAAGTAGAATCTAGGGCTACGCCTAATGAAATCCTCCCCAGAGGAAACAATGGCACATGGTCCGACCCTATACGAGTTTCAGCCACAAGCGTGCACAGGGGGAAAAGCACCTCCCACTCGGGAGTAAAGAAGACTCGGTCTAACACGCTTCGCACCGGCTGCATCTTCTTGTTAGTCCAAGTAAATCTGGCCCTGGTCCTGGCAGCTTCGTGTAATGCTGCCGCCGCAATGCCATTATTGAACATGGACACCCTAGTCCAGTCAATGTTAGCATTGTTCTTGTCCACCCCCGAGCGGATTAAGTTGAAATCGCCAGCTACCAACAATGGCAAGTTGATAGCCCATTTGGCCCCGACCAAATTTGTAAGCTCGAGCAAGAAATCCGCCGAACGGGCGTGATCAGCAGGTCCGTATACGCACACAATAACCCACGAGTGACCCGAGGCACGATGATTAATAGTAGCCGCAAGGAAAAATACACCAACCTCCCAGCTCAATACATCACAAACATCACAGTTACAACCCATTAAAATGCCGCCCGGGTGTCCCACCGAGGGCACCCAGTGCCAATCGAAACGCTGCAGGGGATCAAAAGCAATAAGATCACGGAAGGAAAAGTCAGTTTTAATCGTTTCCTGTAGTGCAACCACGTCGATCCTCTCCTTGGCCATGTACTCCTTGAGCTGAGTACGGCGCCCTCCGTGGCCATAACCACGAATGTTCCAGAACATGTAGCGCATCTAAATAATCCTATTGCACAGGCGCACTCCCCTGGAGGTCACCGCTTTGGCCACTCGCTTCCGAGCCGGCATCCGGCTGGAGGAAGGAAGTTCAGAAGCTGCCCTGGCTTCTGTCCCCTCAAAGGGCTCTGCCTCGACACCAGCCCCAACTGGTACGATGGCGAGATGCTTCTGATCAGCGCAGCGGGCAGCCGCAGCAGCGAGCGTGGCCTGCGCTACTTCCCGCGCACAAACAAGCGAAATGATATCAACATTAGGCGCACTGATCGCCACACCACTATCGTCGAGAATACTAGCGAGATGCTCGTCCGAAAATGCATTCAAAATATGGTATGAGGGTGATACGTCTCCAACGTATCTATAGTTTTTGATTGCTCCATGCTATATTATCTTCTGTTTTGGACATTATTGGGCTTTATTATACACTTTTATATTATTTTTGGGACTAACCTATTAACCGGAGGCCCAGCCCAGAATTGCTGTTTTTTGCCTATTTCAGAGTTTCGCAGAAAAAGAATGTCAAACGGAGTTCAAACGGAATGAAACCTTCGGGAACGTGATTTTCGGAACAAACGTGATCCAGACGACTTGGACCCTACGTCAAGAAAGCTACCAGGAAGCCACGAGGTAGGGGGCGCGCCTACCCCCCTGGGCGCGGGCTCCACCCTCGTGGGCCCCACGTTGCTCCACCGACGTACTCCTCCCTCCTATATATACCTACGTATCCCCAAACTACCAGATACGGAGCAAAAAACCTAATTCCACCGCCGCAACCTTCTGTACCCGTGAGATCCCATCTTGGGGCCTGTTCCGGAGCTCCGCGAGAGGGGGCATCGATCACGGAGGGCTTCTACATCAACACCATAGCCTCTCCGATGAAGTGTGAGTAGTTTACCTCAGACCTTCGGGTCCATAGTTATTAGCTAGATTGCTTTCTCTCTCTTTTTTGATCTCAATACAATGTTCTCCCCCTCTCTTGTGGAGATCTATTCGATGTAATCTTCTTTTGCGGTGTGTTTGTTGAGACCGATGAATTGTTGGTTTATGATCAAGTTTATCTATGAACAATATTTGAATCTTCTGAATTCTTTTATGTATGATTGGTTATCTTTGCAAGTCTCTTTGAATTATCAGTTTGGTTTGGCCTACTAGATTGATCTTTCTTGCAATGGGAGAAGTGCTTAGCTTTGGGTTCAATCTTGCGGTGTCCTTTCCCAGTGACAGTAGGGGCAGCAAGGCACGTATTGTATTGTTGCCATCGAGGATAACAAGATGGGGTTTATATCATATTGCATGAGTTTCTCCCTCTACATCATGTCATCTTGCTTAAAGCGTTACTCTGTTCTTATGAACTTAATACTCTAGATGCATGCTGGATAGCGGTCGATGTGTGGAGTAATAGTAGTAGATGCAGGCAGGAGTCGGTCTACTTGTTTCGGACGTGATGCCTATATACATGATCATGCCTAGATATTATCATAACTATGCTCAATTCTGTCAATTGCTCAAAAGTAATTTGTTCACCCACCGTAAAATACTTATGCTCTTGAGAGAAGCCACAGGTGAAACTATGGCCCCCGGGTCTATTTTCCATCATATTAATCTTCTAACAACGAGCTATTTCTGGCGCCGTTTTTATTTTACTTTCTTTACTTTGCATCTTTATCATAAAAATACCAAAAATATTATCTTATCATATCTATCAGATCTCACTCTCGTAAGTGACCCTGTAGGGATTGAGAACCCCTTATCGCGTTGGTTGCGAGGATTTATTGTTTGTGTAGGTGCGAGGGACTCGTGTGTAGCCTCCTACTGGATTGATACCTTGGTTCTCAAAAACTGAGGGAAATACTTATGCTACTTTGCTGCATCACCCTTTCCTCTTTAAGGGAAAACCAACGCAGTGCTCAAGAGGTAGCAAGAAGGATTTCTGGCGCCGTTGCCGGGTAGGTCTACGCAAAAGTCAACATACCAAGTACCCATCACAAACCCTTATCTCCCGCATTACATTATTCGCCATTTGCCTCTCGTTTTCCTCTCCCCCACTTCACCCTTGCCGTTTTATTTGCCCTCTCTTTCCGTTTGTCGCTTTCTTTCTTGCCTTGTAGTCATGACTAGTTCCTTATCTTCTCCGTTGTCTCCCGAAAATGAAGTTCTCAATTTTAAACAAAGGGAGGGAGAAAATCTAAAAGACGCTTGGTATAGAATTTGCAATGCTCAAAATAGATCTACCAGGAAGCAATCTACTTCCGTTCTTCTCCGCAATTTTTATGTAGGTGCTAATCCTTGGTATAGATATATTCTTGACACCATTAGCGGAGGGAATTTCTTGGGTAGCCATACTTTTGACTCTTATAATGCTATGATAGATTTGTTTGGCTCACCACCTCTTTTGGTTAATGGAACTATTTTAACTTTGGAGCATGTAATGCAAAGACTTGATATTATTGAAAATAAAGTTACTACCATAGAGCTAATTGAAAATATGGATAAAAAGATCCACAACCAAATTACCCAATACGGATCTAAAGTAGGAGTCACTTTGAAAAACATTAAGGAGAAGGAACCCATAGTTAATAAAAGAATAAATCAGGATTCTACTAGAATCGATAAACTTGAGGGTATCATTACCAGTTTGCGAACCGCTTTTTCTTCCGTAAAAAATACTCCTAGTCCTCCAACAAAAATTGCCAAGCTTATGTATGTTCCTAAAAATAAGGGTGAACCCTCTAGTAAGGAAACTGCGGATCTCAAATCTATAAGTATTCATCCCGATCTTTTTGCTATCATTAAGGAACCATTTGCTATAAATTAATTTTTCGGTCTTGTGCCTAAATGTTTGTTAATTAATAAAAATAAAGAAATTCCCAAGGATGATAGATGCCTCATTGGAGAATTGCCTACCAAAGATGGCAATACCTAGATGTATCCTTGCTACTATGCCTAGCTAGGGGCGTTAAACGATAGCGCTTGTTGGGAGGCAACCCAATTTTATTTTTAGTTTTTTGCTTTTTGCTTCTGTTTAGGAATAAATATTTTTTCTAGCCTCTGGTTAGATGTGTTTTTATGTTTTAATTAGTGTTTGTGCCAAGTTAAACCTATAGGATCTTCTTGGATGGTAGTTATTTGATCTTGCAGAAAATTCCAGAAACTTTCTGTTCATGAAAATAATTGTTAAGAATCACCAGAACGTGATAAAATATTGATTCCAATTGCTTCTTATCAATAAACAAATTGTCTAGGTCGTCCTATTTTGGCTGAGTTTTTGGAGTTCCAGAAGTTTGCGTTAGTTACAGATTACTACAGACTGTTCTGTTTTTGACAGATTCTGTTTTTCGTGTGTTGTTTGCTTATTTTGATGAATCTATGGCTAGTAAAAGAGTTTATAAACCATAGAGAAGTTGGAATACAGTAGGTTTAACACCAATATAAATAAATAATGAGTTCATTACAGTACCTTGAAGTGGTCTTTTGTTTTCTTTCGCTAACGGAGCTCACGAGATTTTCTGCTGAGTTTTGTGTTGTGAAGTTTTCAAGTTTTGGGTGAAAGATTTGATGGATTATGGAACAAGGAGTGGCAAGAGCCTAAGCTTGGGGATGCCCATGGCACCCCCAAGATAATCTAAGGACACCTTAAAGCCAAAGCTTGGGGATGCCCCGGAAGGCATCCCCTCTTTCGTCTACTTCCATCGGTAACTTTACTTGGAGCTATATTTGCTATATTTTTATTCACCACATGATATGTGTTTTGCTTGGAGCGTCTTGTATGATTTGATTCTTTGCTTTTTATTTTACCACAATCATCTTTGCTGTACACAGCTTTTGAGAGAGGCACACATGATTCGGAAATTATTAGAATACTCTATGTGCTTCACTTATATCTTTTGAGTTATATAGTTTTTGCTCTAGTACTTCACTTATATCTTTTAGAGCACGGTGGTGGATTTGTTTTATAGAAACTATTGATCTCTCATGCTTCACTTAGATTATTTTGAGAGTCTTAAATAGCATGGTAATCTGCTTAAATAATCCTAATATGCTAGGTATTCAAGAATAGTAAAAACTTTCTTATGAGTGTGTTGAATACTAAGAGAAGTTTGGTGCTTGATGATTGTTTTGAGACATGGAGGTAGTGATATTAAAGTTGTGCTAGTTGGGTAGTTGTGAATTTGAGAAATACTTGCGTTGAAGTTTGCAAGTCCCGTAGCATGCACGTATGGTAAACGTTATGTAACAAATTTGAAACATGAGGTGTTCTTTGATTGTCCTCCTTATGAGTGGCGGTCGGGGGCGAGCGATGGTCTTTTCCTACCAATCTATCCCCCTAGGAGCATGCGCGTCGTGCTTGGTTTTTGATGACTTGTAGATTTTTTCAATAAGTATGTGAGTTCTTTATGACTAATGTTGAGTCCATGGATTATACACACTCTCACCTTTCCACCATTGCTAGCCTCTTCGGTACCGTGCATTGCCCTTTCTCACATTGAGAGTTGGTGGAAAGTTCGCCAGTGCATCCAAACCCCGTGATATGATACGCTCTTTCACACATAAACCTCCTTATATCTTCCTCAAAACAGCCACCATACCTACCTATTATGGCATTTCCATAGCCATTCCGAGATATATTGCCATGCAACTTTCCACCATTCCGTTTATCATGACACGTTCATCATTGTCATATTGCTTTGCATGATCATGTAGTTGACATAGTATTTGTGGCAAAGCCACCGTTCATAATTCTTTCATACATGTCACTCTTGGTTCATTTCATATCCCGGTACACCGCCGGAGGCATTCATATAGAGTCATACTTTGTTCTAGTATCGAGTTGTAATCATTGAGTTGTAAATAAATAGAAGTGTGATGATCATCATTTTCTAGAGCATTGTCCCAAGTGAGGAATAAAAAAAAGAGAAAGGCCATAAAAAAGAGAGGGCCCAAAAAAGTGAGAGAAAAAGAGAGAAGGGACAATGTTACTATCCTTTTACCACACTTGTGCTTCAAAGTAGCACCATGGTCTTCATAATAGAGAGTCTCTTGTTTTGTCACTTTCATATAGTAGTGGGAATTTTTTTATTATAGAACTTGGCTTGTATATTCCAAAAATGGGCCTCCTCAAGTGCCCTAGGTCTTCATGAGCAAGCAAGTTGGATGCACACCCACTTAGTTTCTTTTGTTGAGCTTTCATATATTTATAGCTCTAGTGCATCCGTTGCATGGCAATCCCTAGTCCTTGCATTAACATCAATCGATGAGCATCTCCATAGCTCATTGATTAGCCTCGTTGATGTGAGACTTTCTCCTTTTTTGTCTTCTCCACATAACCATCATCATCATCATATTCTATTCCACCCATAGTGCTATATCCATGGCTCACGCTCATGTATTGCGTGAAGGTTGAAAAAGTTTGAGATTACTAAAGTATGAAACAATTGCTTGGCTTGTCATCGGGGTTGTGCATGATGAGAGCATTCTTGTGTGACGAAAATGGAGCATGACTAAACTATATGATTTTGTAGGGATGAACTTTCTTTGGCCATCTTATTTTGAGAGGACATAATTTCTTAGTTAGTATGCTTGAAGTATTATTATTTTTATGTCAATATTGAACTTTTATCTTGAACCTTTCGGATCTCAATATTCATACCACAATTAAGAAGAATTACATTGAAATTATGCCAAGTAGGATTCCACATCAAAAAATTGGTTTTTATCATTTACCTACTCGAGGACGAGCAGAAATTAAGCTTGGGGGTGCTTGATACGTCTCCAACGTATCTATAATTTTTTATTGCTCCTAGCTATATTATCTTCTGTTTTGGACATTATTGGGCTTTATTATACACTTTTATATTATTTTTGGGAATAACCTATTAACCGGAGGCCCAGCCCAGAATTGCTATTTTTTGCCTATTTCAGAGTTCCGTAGAAAAAGAATATCAAACGGAGTCCAAATGGAATGAAACCTTCGGGAACGTGATTTTCGGAACGAACGTGATCCAGAGGACTTGGACCCTACGTCAAGAAAGCTACCAGGAAGCCACGAGGTAGGGGGCGCGCCCTCCACCCTCGTGGGCCCCACGTTGCTCCACCGACGTACTCCTCCCTCCTATATATACCTACGTACCCCCAAACTACCAGATATGGAGCAAAAAACCTAATTCCACCGCCGCAACCTTCTGTACCCGTGAGATCCCATCTTGGGGCCTGTTCTGGAGCTCCGCCGGAGGGGGCATCGATCACGGAGGGCTTCTAGATCAACACCATAGCCTCTCCCATGAAGTGTGAGTAGTTTACCTCGGACCTTCGGGTCCATAAGTATTAGCTAGATGGCTTTCTCTCTCTTTTTTGATCTCAATACAATATTCTCCCCCTCTCTTGTGGAGATCTATTCGATGTAATCTTCTTTTGCGGTGTGTTTGGTGAGACCGATGAATTCTGGGTTTATGATCAAGTTTATCTATGAACAATATTTGAATCTTCTGAATTCTTTTATGTATGATTAGTTATCTTTGCAAGTCTCTTTGAATTATCAGTTTGGTTTGGCCTACTAGATTGATCTTTCTTGCAATGGGAGAAGTGCTTAGTTTTGGGTTCAATCTTGCGGTGTCCTTTCCCAGTGACAGTAGGGGCAGCAAGGCACGTATTGTATTGTTACCATCGAGGATAACAAGATGGGGTTTATATCATATTGCATGAGTTTATCCCTCTACATCATGTCATCTTGCTTAAAGCGTTACTCTGGTCTTATGAACTTAATACTCTAGATGCATGCTGGATAATGGTTGATGTGTGGAGTAGTAGTAGTAGATGCAGGCAGGAGTCGGTCTACTTGTTTCGGACATGATGACTATATACATGATCATGCCTAGATATTCTCATAACTATTCTCAATTCTGTCAACTACTCAACAGTAATTTGTTCACCCACCGTAAAATACTTATGCTCTTGAGAGAAGCCACTAGTGAAACCTATGGCCCCGGGGTCTATTTTCCATCATATTAATCTTCCGACAACGAGCTATTTCTGGCGCCGTTTTGATTTTACTTTCTTTACTTTGCATCTTTATCATAAAAATACCAAAAATATTATCTTATCATATCTATCAGATATCACTCTCGTAAGTGACCGTGTAGGGATTGACAACCCCTTATCGCGTTGGTTGCGAGGATTTATTTGTTTGTGTAGGTGCGAGGGACTCGTGTGTAGCCTCCTACTGGATTGATACCTTGGTTCTCAAAAAATGAGGGAAATACTTACGCTACTTTGCTGCATCACCCTTTCCTCTTCAAGGCAAAACCAACGCAGTGCTCAAGAGGTAGCAGAGGGCAAAGGATTATCTGAAGATTCGAGATTCTTGTCGGCGAGTCGAAGCTTGGCGCTCTCCATGGATGACAGCTCACCCAGCTTGGCCTTGGCCCACATGCTGGGAACCCGCTGCACCACCGGTGTCGCCTTGGAGCGCCTGGCCTTGCTGCCCGCTTCGGGCGCTCCCAGGGCCGCCCTCAGCTCCACCCCGAGCATCGCCGTCGCCGCCGGAATGGATGTAGCCTGCTTGTTGGCCGACTTTCAACCGGTCGTCTTCTTGGCCTGACGACCAGAGCTGTTGGAGCCACGCCTGGGTGCCGGCGTCATGTCACAGCCCTCGTCCATAACGCACCCGAAGTCCGTCCCCATCACCACTGGAGGCGAGGACGGCAGGAGTGCAGGAGTGATGGCCCCAACCATCTTGTTGGGCTCGGCCAGATCCGGAATCTGAGCTGAGAAGGTTGGACCCGTACTCGTCAAAGGTCAGCGTGAGGGAGCGAGCCAGCGGCGGCACGCTCACCGCCATGTCCTAGGTCGCCACCCCCATGGCCCCAGCGTCAGCCGACAAAGCACCCAACTTATCCCACGTCTCCGTATCAATTGAAGTGTCTTGAAGGCTGCCCTCTTGGTCGTCTCCCATGTCTTGCATCTTGGTATCCGGGTCCGCGGCAGCGTTAGTAGCCCCGCCAGCCTGCTGATGTGTCTTGCCAGCCCCAGCACTGCCAGGTCTCGCGCTGCCTGATGGGCGTGATCCCCCCTGCAAGTCAGAATCCTTGGGAGGGGGATTGGATGGCCCCGCTCCAGGCTCCACCCGATCGCCCCCACGCTTGGGAAGCACCTCTCGCTCCACCTTGATCTGGTAACCCTCGTGATTGAACCATACTTCCACAAATCCGTTAAGCTTCTCCGGTGCCTTGCACGCAATCTTCATCCTCACCAGCCCAAACTTGATGAGGGACAGCTCGTCCACCACGATTGGCCGACCAAGCATTCGGAACCCTTCCTTGATGCGGTCCTCACGCCTGTGCTTCTTAGGGATGCCGTGCAATTTCACCCACGTCTCGGGCATGACCATTGGCTGCACTTCCTCGTGAAGCATATCCCGCACTGAAGCAGTGATGTCATTGATGGACAAGAATAGCTTCCCACTAGACTTCGCCATATGCAGCAGATCAGCAGACGGGAAAACCACCAAGAAATCAGCGTCACCCACCTGAGTCACTTGCCAGTCCCAATCCCCGGTCACCATGTGTTGCAGCTCTTGCTTGAGGATGCGCAGGTTGAGCTTCCCAG
This sequence comes from Triticum aestivum, assembly GCF_018294505.1. Lineage (NCBI taxonomy): Eukaryota > Viridiplantae > Streptophyta > Magnoliopsida > Poales > Poaceae > Triticum > Triticum aestivum. The sequence continues at coordinate 108,927,431 of NC_057814.1, read as the reverse complement.
GCTCCGTAGATAGGATAGCCGCGTTCTCAATGCGAGCATCCACGGGCAGGTCGGCCTCGGTCTCCTCGTCAAACTCAAGACAGAAGAAACCCTCGCCAGAGATGGCGCTGCCCATGATCTGCATGTGCAGTTGACGGCCTCGCGACGGGCAATGGGCAGAAGCATGACCCTCTTCCTTATAGAGCACATAGAGAGGCTTGTACTTGCACTTAGATTGGAAGTGTCCCAAGCGCCCACACTTGAAACACTCGGCGTCGGGGGCCTCCTCCCTCGGAATGGGCTCCTCCGTCGTGCCCTTGGACGAGGAGGGCAGCGCCATCGCCAGCGGCTCTGCGAGCGCCCGCAGCTTCTTGGCCAGCGGGTCACCGTGGCCCCCACCACAGTTGGGATGCGCCATCGGCTTCCGTTCGAGCTCCCGACGACGTTGGTTGGCCTTCTTCTTCTTCTTACGTTCCTGTAGTTGGATCCACCACGGGGGAGGAGGACCCCAATCCCCCTCGCGCCCGCCCTGGTCACGGGATCCTCCGCGCTCCTCCCGGGCCTCGCCGCCACCCGAGCGCTCCCGCATCGCACGCTTCGCCTTGTCGCGTAGATCACGCTCCTTCTGCATGTCCGCCTCATGGTCGGAGATCTCCATAGGCCTCTTGTCAGCCCGCCGGTCACCCATCACCGCCGCCGCGAAGGACTTGAGAAGAGGGGAAGGAGGAGGAGAGATCTGGAGTGTGCGGGCGGAGGGAGCGAGGCGCCGCACCTCTCTGGAAGAGGCTGGAAGCCCTAAATGGGGATCCCGGCAACCCCGCCGCAGCCATATATAGCCCGACACGGGCCTTGGAGCGGGCCGAGGTGCCATGGGCCTAGCAGGCCCCGCAGGCCCCGTGGGAGTCGGAACGATATCCGCGGCCTGTCCCACCCCAGCAGGCACCACTGTCACGGGCCTCTGTGGGCACACAGGCCCAGGGCCATTAACAGTGACCGGCCCAGCCGTGCCAACCCTAGGCACCGGGGGGGAAGTCGACGTCTCCCGACCGCGCTCCGTCGCCGCCAGCGCCGGAGGGGACGGTGGAGCAGGCAGGCATGGCCAATCCTCCCTAGATGGCACTGCCCCGCCCGCAGCCACCAAGCACGCCGCCGCCTTGGATCTGATGTTCCGCGTCGCCCACGCCGCATCACCCGAGCTCGCCACCGACGATGGCTGCCAGATGCGCGAGGCCAAGGCTCGTGAACCCCGGTCGCCCGGCGCGAAACGGCGGTCGCGCCCCGTACGCAGACCGCACGCCTCCGCCGCAAACGCCACAAAGTCTCCTACTGATGGCCCCGCCGGCACCGCACGTAGCAGCTGCTCCTCCTCCGCACCCATCTCGTCGTCCTCCGAATCCTCTGTCTCCAGCGCCCAGAAGCGGTTGCGCCGCAAGCCAGCCCCCGCCACCGGCGAGCCGGTGCGGCCAGCCGCGCTCACCAGAGGGGACCCCGCGCCGCGGCGGACCAGAGTCCACCCCGCCGACGGAGAGTCGCCCGGCGCCCGCACCACTGCGCTCTCGCTGTCGCCATTCCGTACGCCCAACGGCTCGCACATTTCGAACCCCCTTTTAATATTGTAGAAAAGGATGAACTGGAGCAGATGCAAAATAAACAAGTGGAGAGTAAATTATTTAATAGCCACTTCAGGGAAAATAGGAGAGTAGTTTAAATAATAAGGTGTATCATACTAAGGAAAAGGTGCAAGGAGGAAGATGTTATTTTGGCAATGGGCAACACAAGAGAAAATGTATTTGTAGTCTTCAACAACATGTGGGCCTCGAGGGCGTGGCCTCCCTTAAGGCATATATTACGAATTATTATACAGGCCTATTCGGAACTCCACATGAGTGTCGTTTCTCATTAGAAGCTGCCCAAATAGAAGACACCCCACATGTTTCAGATACTAGAAATGAGCTCCTCACCGCCCCTTTTCCTGAAGAGATGAGGAGTGTCAGTTCAAGACGGAGTATAATAAAGCATCTGGACTAGATGGATTCTCAGCTGAGTTCTATCTGATAAGTAAATAGACAGTTTTTTGATTAAATTAATCCATGAATGAATTATGAGCATGATATGGACAGCATTGATAACACACTGATTACGATCTAACAGAGCATGTACTACGCACATAGTAGAAACATCTACGCATATCGCTAGTACTGCTACAACAGAAAGAAACACGAGGGGGATAAGCGATGTATACCCTCCAATCGGCCACACGGCGGCGGTGGCGGTGGCAGCAGCCGCGGCATCCTCGGCGGCCTTCTTGTCGGCCTCGGCCTTCTCAGCGGCGGCACGGTCGGCGTTGGTCGACATGGTGATGACGAAGGTGATGCGAACGTAGATGAACTGAAGCGAGCAGTCGCGTAGTTGCTACCCAAAAACCTAATCGCCCCTCTCCCGTACAGTATCCGGAGAGGCGGGGTTTCAGAGGCCTATTCTCCCGTCAACCGTGTACGCGGTGAACGGGATGGAGTCGCCGGCGGCAACAGTAGCAGAGGAACGACGTGGGCGTGGAGGCGGAGATGGAGATGCATTCTGTTTTCGCGGCGGCTAGGGTTGGCAGCGCCCCACATATATATGTGCGGCCGCGCGTGGAGAGACGTGGGCTGAACCCACGTCCAAGTCGGTAGCCCATGATCCGACGTCTCAGATCGTGGCCCTACCTGTCAAAGACTCCCCGTTCCTGACCGGCAAAAAGAAGCGCATAGGAGTCGGCTCGGCTCAATCCCGCAACCCTCGGCGCGTCGTGACGAGGCGTGGCGTGGCGTGACAAGGCGAGCGGAGGAGGAGGAGTGCGCGAGGGCCTCTTTTCTTCTCAAGCTCCAATAGCATGAGGGAGAGAATCCCTTATAAACCACCCCAACTCTCCTTCCACTAGCGGTATGGGACTAAACTTCCCACCACCTTGTCATGCCACCTACATGGGCCCTTAGAGATTAAATCTGAAATTGCCATATGGGCTCTAGGCCCATCTCATATTTCAACAATCCCCCACCAGATCTCAGGGGCCCACTTGTCCTTTGTTCCAAACGTTGTTTTGATATACCAGCATCTCAGTGGAGACCGATTAAGGTTGAGCTCCACCTAGACCAAGTAGTTACAGTCCTTCACAACTGAACAATGGACAATGCCTTGAATTGTCAGTTTGGCGTCAAGAAGTTTCACCACAAGTCTCACTGATACGAGGCTGCCGAAGGCCGACCCCTCGGGTGGAGCATATTAGTCACACTCCTGGCCTGTTCATGAGCTTGCTAGAGATCACCCCAATCTCATAGACTGTGACCAGCAGTCGGGCTCATATAGGTGTGTTCCTTCAAAGATCGCTCTGTAGGATAGCATCTTGCTTATACATATAAGCCTTGGAACACATTAAGACAGTAGTCATCCTTCCATACAGTTTCCGAGAGTATTGCATCTCCAACGGAGTGGGTTAGTAAAGTTACTCTCCTCAGTTCACCACCGGCTTGTTTTCCCAGGTCCTACTTCACGGGATCTCCGATCACATAGGTTGGGTTACTACCATGGCAACTCATGTGGGTCTCACACCCATCTCCCTTGATGTGCTATCTATCACAACACGTGATAGCCCTTTAGTAAAGGGATCTGCCAGATTCTTAGCCGTTTGAATATAATCCAGTGCTATCACTCCGGAGTTCCTCAATTTTCTGACAGCTTTCAATCTCATTCTTATGTGTTTGTTGGACTTCATGTTGTCCTTTGAACTCTTCACCTTGACAATAACTGTTTGATTGTCGCAGTTCATAAGGATGGCTGGAACCGGCTTCTCAACCACTGGCAAGTCCATCAACAGATCTTGAAGCCATTCCGCTTCGCCACCCGATGTGTCTAATGTTGTTAATTCTGCTTCCATTGTCGATCTTGTTAAGATCGTTTGCTTGCAAGACTTCCAGGAAACAGCACCACCTCCAAGAGTAAACATATACCCAGTTGTGGCCTTCATCTCATCAGTATCAGAGATCCAATTCGCATCACTATACCCTTCAAGTACCGACGGGTATCCGGTATAGTGAAGTCCATAGTTCATAGTACCTTTCAGATAGCGCATAACTCTCTCAAGAGCACGCCAATGTACATCGCCCGGTTTGGAAACAAATCGGCTCAGTTTGCTAATAGCAGATGCGATGTCAGGCCTCGTTGCGCTCGCTAGATACTGGAGTGAACCAACAATCTGAGAGTATCTCAATTGATCTATAGCTGTGCCTTTAGACTTTCGAATCAGCACACTAGAATCATATGGTGTTTGAGATTGTTTGCAGTCCGAATATCCAAAGCGACTCAACACCTTCTCAACATAATGGGATTGCACAAGTGTAATCCCACCCTCATCATCTCTCAATAGCTTGATGTTCAAGATAACATCAGCCACTCCAAGGTCCTTCATCTCAAAGTTCCGAGATAGGAAAGACTTAACCTCCTCGATCAACTTGAGATTAGTTCCAAATATCAGTATGTCATCAACATACAAACATAGTATAACTCCTTCGCCCCCACCATAGCGATAGTATACACATTTGTCGGCCTCATTAACAACAAAGCCAACAGATGTCAACATTTCATTAAACTTGTCATGCCATTGCTTAGGCGCTTGTCTCAGGCCATACAGGGATTTCACCAACTTACACACCTTGCCTTCCTGACCATCTATCACAAAGCCATCAGGCTGTTGCATATAGATTTCCTCCTTTAGCTCTCCATTCAGTAAAGCCGTCTTAACATCCATCTGATGAATGAGAAGACCATGCGAGGCCGCCAACGAGAGTAATACTCGAATGGTGGTCAGTCTGGCCACAGGTGAATAAGTGTCGAAGAAATCTTCTTCTTTCTGGGCGTAGCCCTTGGCCACAAGCCTAGCCTTGTACTTTTCTATCGTACCGTCGGGCCTAAGCTTCTTCTTGAACACCCACTTGCATCCCAATTGTTTGCAACCATAAGGACGTTCAGTAAGCTCCCAAGTCCCGTTAGCCATGATGGAATCTGTCTCGCTATGGACCGCATCCTTCCAGTAGTCAGCTTCTGGAGATGCATACGATTCTGAAATAGAAGTGGGATTATCCTTCACGAGGTATATGAAGAAATCATCACCAAAGGTCTTTACAATCCTTTGTCTCTTGCCCCTACCAAGGGTTTCGTCATTATCCTCCTCAGGATTTTCATCATGTGTTTGTTTATAATATTCCATCGGAATGGCAAGTTCAGGAGTCTCCTCAGATTCCTGTCTAGAAGTGCTTTGTACATCTCTCATGGGGAAAATGTCCTCAAAGAATGTAGCATCCTTAGACTCCATAATTGTACCAACCTTCATGTCAGGTACCTCAGATTTCACTACTAGAAATCTATAGCCAACACTATTCATAGCGTAGCCCAAATTAACATAGTCCACAGTCTTTGGTCCAAGCTTACGCTTTTTGGGGATCGGCTCATTAACTTTCGCGAAGCAACCCCAAATACGTAAGTACGAGAGTGTTGTCCTTCTCTTGGTCCACTTCTCATAAGGAGTGATCTCGTTGTCCTTTGTCGGAACTTTATTCAGGACATGACATGATGTCATTATAGCCTCCCCCCACCATGCCTTGGATAAACCCGACGTAGCTAACATGGCGTTAACCAAATCAGTTAGAGTACGGTTTTTCCGCTCGGCAACCCCGTCTTTGACTGGGGTGAGTAGGGAGGCGTCCTCTCGTGAATAATACCGTGTTCCACACAAAAGGCATCAAACTCTTTCGAGAAGTACTCTCCACCACGATCTGACCGGACTCGTTTAATTTTCTTTTCAAGTTGATTCTCAACTTCTGCCTTATAGATTCTAAAGTAGTGTAGAGCCTCATCTTTAGTATTTAATAGATACACATAGCAATATCTAGTGGAATCATCTATCAAAGTCATGAAATATTTCTTTCCACCATTAGTCAACACACCATTCATCTCACAAAGATCAGAATGTATGAGTTCCAGTGGCGCCAAGTGTCTCTCCTCTGCTGCCTTGTGAGGCTTGCGAGGTTGCTTAGATTGCACACACGAATGGCACTTAGAACCTTTGGCTAAAGTGAAACTCGGGATTAAATTCAATTTTGCTGGCCGCGTCATAACGCCGAAACTAATGTGACAAAGACGTGAATGTCAGACTTCAGATTCATTAACACTCAAATGAATATTGTTCATGACTTTATTACATAGATCTGCAAGAGAAAGGCGGAACATGCCTCCGCATTCATAAACCTTTCCAACAAATAGTCCATATTTCATAACAACTAATTTATTAGACTCGAATACCAACTTAAACCCTTCTCTACATAGAAGGGAGCCACTAACGAGGTTCTTCTTGATGGCGGGGACATGCTGCACATTCTTCAGCTGCACGATCCTTCCCGAAGTAAACTTCAGATCGACCGTGCCAACACCAAGAACAGAAGCACTCGCGCCATTCCACATCAGTACAGACCCGTGACCTGTGGCCTGGTAAGAAGAAAACAATGAAATGTCAGCACACACATGAACACCTGCACCTGTGTCGACCCACCAATCGGTGGACGGCCAAACTGAAAATACAGCAAATAAATTACCGTACCCAGATGCACCACTCTCATTGTTGCTCACAATCATATTGATAGACTTGGAGTCCTACCCTGGCTTCTTGTACTTGTTTGGGCACTTGTTGGCCCAATGTTCAACCGAACCACAAGTAAAGCAGCCCTCATCCTTCTTGTTCTTCTTGAAGGTCTTCTTACCCTTCTTCTTAAAGTCGGCATTCTGTTGGACACCGTTCTTTCCCTTGGGCTTGTGGGAATTGGAGTTCTTCTGATGCACCATATTGGCCACAGAAGTTCCTTCGACCCCTTTTCCGTGCGAGTCATTTGCCCTTGAATTCTGCTCAACACTCAGATGGCCAATGACATCCTCCATAGAGAATTCACGCCTCTGATGTTTCAGAGTGGTGGCAAAGTTCCTCCAGGAATTGGGGAGCTTAGCGATTATGCAGCCCGCGACAAGCTTGCCCGGTAACTCGCACTTAAGAAGCTCAAGCTCCTTAACAATGCATATTATCTCATGAGCCTGCTCCAATACAGGACAGTTTTCAACCATCTTGTAATCGTGGAACTGCTCTATAATATACATCTCGCTCCTTGCATCGGCCGCCCCAAACTTAGATTCGAGCGCCTCCCACAAGTCCTTGGCAGACCGCACATGCAAATATGCGTCAACCAGCTTATCTCCAATCATGCTCAGAACTGCCCCGAGGAACACGACAGTGGCCTCCTTGAACGCCTTCTCCTGTTCAGGAGCGATCCTTCCTGTGGGAGTCACACCGGCGACCCAGAACACGTTCATGGCCGTGAGCCATAAGGTGGTTTTAGTCTGCCAACGCTTAAAGTACGTCCCCGTAAATGGGAACGGTTTCGGTGCAGCAGCAAAACCAGAATTCGAAAAACTCCTACACAATTTAGGTTTTTGGATTGATGAGAAATAGGCAGTTTTTCGATTAAATTAATCCATGAATAAATCATGAGCATGACATGGACAGCATTGATAACACACTGATTACGATCTAACAGAGCATGTACTACGCACATAGTAGAAACATCTACGCATATCGCTAGTACTGCTACAACAGAAAGAAACACGAGAGGGATAAGCGATGTATACCCTCCAATCGGCCACGCGGCGGCGGTGGCGGTGGCAGCAGCCGCGGCATCCTCGGCGGCCTTCTTGTCGGCCTCGGCCTTCTCAGCGGCGGCACGGTCAGCGTCGGTCAACATGGTGATGGAGATGGTGATGCGAACGTAGATGAACAGAAGCGAGCAGTCGCGTAGTCGCTACCCAAAAACCTAATCGCCCCTCTCCCGTACAGGATCCGGAGAGGCGGGGTTTCGGAGGCCTGCTCTCCCGTCAACCGTGTACGCGGTGAACGGGATGGAGTCGCCGGCGGCAGCAGCAGCAGAGGAACGACGTGGCGGCTAGGGTTGGCAGCGCCCCACATAACATGGGCGTGGAGGCGGCTAGATGCGTTCTGTTTTCGCGGCGGTTAGGGTTGGCAGCGCCCCACATATATATGTGCGGCCGCGCGTGGAGAGACGTGGGCTGAACCCACGTCCAAGTCGGTAGCCCATGATCCGACGTCTCAGATCGTGGCCCTACCTGTCAAAGACTCTCCGTTCCTGACCGGCAAAAAGAAGCGCATAGGAGTAAGCTCGGCTCGGCTCAATCCCGCAACCCGCGGCGCGACGAGGAGGAGTGCGCGAGGGCTTCTTTTCTTCTCAAGCTCCAATAGCATGAGGGAGAGAATCCTTATAAACCACTCCAACTCTCCTTCCACTAGCGGTATGGGACTAAACTTCCCACCACCTTGTCATGCCACTTACATGGGCCCTTAGAGATTAAATCTGAAATTGTTATATGGGCTCTAGGCCCATCTCATATTTCAACACTATCGAACTATTTGAATGATTATGAAGGACGACCTTGAGCTAAGTAGGCTAATCTTCACCGAAATAATTTGCACCCTAAAGTAAGAAGGCTTTTCGGATTGTACAATGCATGTTGTATACGTACGTAATGTGGGCTTTAATTTTTTTTTAAGATAGCAAATGACTGACTTCATGGACCACTTTCATGCAGGACAGAATCATCCTCTCGATGGGGTCGTGATTCTTCATGAGTTGTACCACAATATGATGGGCCTAAAATTAGATTTTACGAAGGCATATTGTAAAGTCAAATGATCAATCCATGCTCCCAGATAAAAGAAGTCCTCCTACATGTCTTTTATTCCCGATGTTATTTAACATTATAGCAATTATATCAGCAAGCCTGATTTAGCATGCATGTCAGAGGGTCAAAGGTCATGCCACATCTAGTGAATGATGTTTTTTTTATGGTAATCTAGAACTTTGGATGATGGTTTGTCCACGGTTACAGCTAGCAGGAGGTACGTGTGAGGTGTACAAGGCCAGCGCACCTGGAAGCATATTACGGCGAGGTGCTAAATGTGTTGTGACGACAGAGATATTTGGTCGTGATATATTGAGTGTGCATGTAAACAAAGGAATCGATCCTGGAGTTCGTTAGTAGAGCATGCAGCATTAGTTTATTTTTGTTGCGGGGTAGCATGCAACATTAGCTAGCCGTGTGGATCAGCCATTCAAATAGGCTGGTCTAATGAGAAATGCATCGGCAAAGCTAACTTCATTTTTTTCTTGTACGTGTGTGTTCTTGAGAGAAAAAATGGGAGATGCTAGAGGTTGTAATAGAAAAAGGGGAGCTGAGCCATTCTCCAAAACTTTACTTATAAATATGGGAAAAGCAACCACCTCATATGCCTGCCCCTAAATACTAGAAAATGCACGATGACTTTGAGGGAAGCAAGGGTATGATTGATATATACTTTTGCTATTCTGTACCACACCATCCAACATACATGCAACTTGATATGGGGTTTCTTCAATAATGCCATCAAAATATTTCTTCCATTATCTCCAAGATAATAAAGTGCGGCTAGGTCTAGAGGCACCGGTCAATCCAACATCAGGATGAATAATATGAGGTTTCAGGTTGCCTTGCTCCGAAAATCACCAATACCGTATCTTTCAGTTTTCCTTTTAAATGTTAACTATTAGGAGGGAAAATAACTTCCTTTTGTCAAATTTTATTTACTGATTTTGCAGCAGCTAGTATTTTATCATGCAATAGGTAAACATGTTTCAACTGAATATCGCCATTTTATCAATGAAAGTAGCATTAGTGAGTGGTTTTAATTTTATCCATATGGTTGCATCATGTACCCAAGCAACTATCCTATGCTTTACTGTTCAAGAACATGCACATGAAGCCGACACATGCGCTTCTCCATTAATTGGCTACAGTCTTTATTCCTAAAGCAGGGAGAACAAATGATCAAGGTATTTTTTTCGAAAAGGAAATTATCAAAGTACGTGGAGTTAAAGTATCAGAGTGCTTATCTCCATGCCTATCCAGGCTTAAGTTTGTCTCTGTGCAAGTATATACAGTATGGGCACCAACAGATAGCAACACTACTAATAAATAATCAGGGACTGCTTTACTTTTCGACAAAAAGTTTGATTAATCAGGATATAAAACGTAAAAAAAGTCTTAAACCAAGGAAAAAGGTCTGGAGCTGGCTTCCAGAATTTACAACCAGCAGTCAGCAGGAAAACAGGGCACACTCTAGGTGGCTCAAACAATCAGTTGAGCAGGCTTAAGCTAGCCGCCGACCAACATATTGCCTCTTCCATGATTCGCCCCATGAGCTGTGGGACAGTGCAACTGGAGCCATTGAAGACACGGTTGTTGCGTTCTTTCCATAGAATCAAGGAGACCAAGCAGATGGCCAACTTCCAAACTTTCTTCTTATCAACCGGGAGTGAGTTAAGCTGCTTCGTCCAGTTGGATTTCAGAGAATGGCATGGCTGGGTCATGATCACCGTTGGCGCTATGAAGAGGAAGGGGCCTCAAAGATTGCTGATGGTAGCCATCCACAGCTGCTTGGCGTAGCTGCTTCACTAATCCGTAATTTTGTCAACTTTTTGGAAATTTTACAGTATGGTCAATACATGTATGTATCGCAGAGCTATGTGCATGTTTGAGGATGCAGCTGTGAGAGCATTCGATCTACACCTAACTGCAACGAAAATTGCATGATTTCATAAAAACTAACTCAAACATATCCAATAAGTGTTTGCGAACAGTTAAGTAAATGGTAAATGAAGACAGGCATTTATCTGATTTAATTAGGAAACACAATAAATTCATACTCTAAAACTTCTTACTGTAAGTTTCTGGCTGATTAATCCTGTAATGAGCTGGTATAAAAAACATGTAATGCGCTTCATTAATATAGAGAAATCTGCTGCCTATAGGAAACCATTTATAACTCCGTCAGGAAGTCCATCAAGCAATGTCGGTGCTATACAGTTTAATATACTGCACAATTCACAAAATGCAGCCTTTTTTTTTGAGAAAGAAAAGTTGGTCTTCATAAGCGAGTACAGCATGAACAAGCTGTGTGTGATTGTGTCCATTACTCTTCCTATAAAGAGCGGAGAAGTGATGCCTAACTTGACATTTCTGAGAAGCTGGCTGACTATGAGAACATTTGGATGTATGTAGTGGGACTAAGCATGGGAGGCATCGGAAAATCCAGCCGATGCTGCTTTGTTTCTGAATCGTATCGAATGTGAGATTACAGCAGTCGGAGCTATAAAAAAAGCTTCTAGCTAAAGCTCTCGGGTGCGAGCCAGTTCTGGTAAACATGCTCCAAAATGAACAGATGCGCTGATCTGGCCATCCAAAGGATTTTGGCTGATTTGGTTGGGAGGAACGGGTTCACTGTCGTGCACTTATCCGGGGATTCTGATAAACGCTTTTCGATGGATTTGGTTTCAACTTTCAATGCGAGGATGTTAAATAAACTAGGGTTTGGAACAATGCTCGATACTCTTGGTGGGTATGGATGTCATATATTTATAAGAGGGAACCATACAAATACAGTTATGTTACAACACATATATCTAATATATACTTAGTCTAACACCCTCCCTCAATCTTAACTATGTCCTGAAACACTCAGAAGGTTAAGATTGCGACGACATCCTTCAAAAGAAGGCAAGGGCAAGGGTTTAGTGAAAATATCAGCAAGCTGATCCTTCGAAGAAACAAACTTAATCTGAAGGAGCTTCTGAGCAACACGTTCCCTCACAAAATGATAATCAACTTCGATTTGCTTCGTTCGGGCATGAAATACTGGATTGGATGAAAGGTATGTTGCACCGATGTTATCACACTAAAGAACAGGCGGCTGAGTTGGGGAGACCTTCAACTCTCGAAGCAATGACTGCACCCACATGATCTCAGCTGTGGCATTAGCAACAGCTTTGTACTCAGCTTCGGTACTACTCCGAGACACCGTAGCTTGCTTGCGAGCTTGCCAGGCGATCAAGTTAGGCCCAAAGAACACAGCATGTGCCCCCGTGGATTGCCGATCATCAGGACAACCAGCCCAGTCGGCATCAGAAAATGCTGAGATCAGTCCAGAACGCACAGGCTGAAGATGGAGACCATATGAACCAGTGTGACAAACATAGCGCAAGATGCGCTTAACAGCTGACCAGTGAGAATCACGTGGTGTATTAAGATACTGGCACACACGGTTGACTGCAAATGATATGTCTGGTCGAGTAATGAGCAAGTACTGCAGTCCACCCACAATGCTGCGGTACTCTGTGGCATCCTCAGGAGCAAGCAAGTCACCAGCAAGAGCTGTCAGTTTGTCTGTAGCAAACATGGGAGTCGTAGCAGACTTGCACTGCAACATACCGGCACGACGCAGGAGATCCTGAGAGTACTTCTTCTGAATAAGAGTCAAGCCACCATCAGAATGAAGAACCTCTAGGCCCAGAAAATAATGCAGTCTTCCAAGATCCTTAACAGCAAACTCAGCACCAAGAGAGGACACAAGCCGATCTGTAGCAGAAGCAGACGAACTGACAAGAATGATGTCATCAACATATACCAGAATGTACATAGTCACCTCAGGTCGCTGTAGAATAAACAGAGATGTGTCTGCTGTAGAAGGAACAAACCCATGCGCACGAAGAGCAGCGCCAAGACGGGCATGCCATGCACGCGGGGCCTGCTTCAAACCGTAGAGAGCTTTGACAAGGCGACATAAATGATGTGGCTGAGCAGGGTCAACAGAACCTGGCGGCTGACGCATATAAACCTCTTCTTCCAGAACTCCATGGAGAAAGGCATTCTGAACATCAAGCTGTCGAAGCGACCATCCGCGAGTAACATCCAAAGAGAGAAGAACACGAATAGTAGTTGGTTTAATAACAGGACTGAATGTGTCTTCATAATCAATGCCATGCCATTGTTTGAACCCCTTGGCAACCAGGCGTGCCTTGTACCTCTCAATGGAGCCATCAGCATATTTCTTCACCTTGAATACCCATTTAGAGTCAATGATATTAACACCAGATGGAGGTGGAACAAGACGCCAAGTGTTGTTTCTTTGAAGGGCATGAATCTCCTGCTCCATCGCAGCACGCCAATGCGGGATGGCAAGTGCCGCTCGAAAATGTCGTGGTTCAGTCGTAGGGTCAGCCTCAGCATGTGCCACACAGGCCGCAAGCCACGCGACAGTGCCGTCAGTGCGCTTCTTCGGTTGGAAGATGCCACTTTTGCTGCGAGTATGGGGACGCAGGACGATAGGCGGAGGTGGCGTTGGAGCTGCCATACTAGAGGAGCCACTAACCATCAACGGCGAGGAGGACGCACCGGCGGGCGAGTCAACAGGCGCATCCGGTGGCACGGTCAGGGTCGGCGAAGACAGACCGGGCGTGATCGGCGTCGACGGACCAGGCGACGAAGACTCGGTGACCTGCGAGGCCTCCGGCTCAGGGGAGAGCGCCACGGGTCCAGCCGGCCCGGCCGACAGCTCCGCAGGTTCGGCCGGCCCAGGCGACAGCGAGACCGCTGGCCCTGGCGACTTGGTCACCCCGTCGGATCCTCGTGCATGGGGCATGCACGCGTGATCGACGTCGGGGTCAAGCGGGGTAGTGGCGGAGGCAGCCTCGTCGAGCGCCTCATCCGGCGTAGCAGCAACTGGCGCAGTTGTGGCCATATCATCATCCAGAAGCTCAAGTCGAGCGCCTCGTCCAGTCCCTGCACCATGGTTAGGCAACAACAGAGGATAATATGCAGCATCCACAAATTGATCAGGCAAAACTGGAAAAGAGTGCAACTCAGTGACGGGAGTATCGGTGGGTGATGTGAGCGTGGAAAACGGGAAGACCGTCTCATCGAACACAACATCACGAGAAATGTAAACACGATTTGACAGGATGTGAAGACACTTGTAACCTTTGTGGAGAGGACTGTACCCAAGAAACACACATTATTTAGATCGATACTCAAGTTTATGCTTATTGTACGGACGAAGATGCGGCCAACACGCACAGCCAAACACTTTGAGGAGGGAGTAATCTGGAGTTTCATTAAGAAACACTTCGAGTGGAGACTTCATGTGAAGGCGTCGTGTGGGAATCCTGTTTATCAAAAAATAGGCAGTAACAAAAGCATCGCTCCAGAACCGAAACGGGACAGAGGCATGTGCAAGAAGTGTCAGGCCAGTTTCAACTATGTGACAGTGTTTGCGCTCAGCTGCACCGTTCTGCTGATGTGTATGAGGACAAGACACATGGTGTGAGATGCCAAGCTTCTGAAAGAAGGTGTTAAGGTTACGATACTCACCCCCCCAGTCTGACTGAACATGGATAATTTTGCGCTTAAGCAATCGTTCAACATGTGCTTGAAATTGCATAAAGACATGAAACACATCAGATTTGCGCTTAATAAGATAAATCCAAGTAAAGCGACTGGAAGCATCGATGAAACTGACATAATAGTTGTGACCACTAACAGAAGTTTGGGCATAGCCCCACACGTCTGAAAACACAAGTTCAAGAGGAGCCGTGACAACACGACTTGATACAGAAAAAGGCAACTGATGACTCTTGCCTTGTTGACAAGCATCACACACTAGAAACTCCTTATTACTCGACTCAATAGGAAGATGATGGCGATGAAGCACATGGCGCACAATGGGAGTAGCGGGATGGCCAAGGCGAGAGTGCCACTGCGACGACGACACCCGAACACCACTGAAAACTTGAGAGACTCGTGGCACATCAAGTGCATATAAACCGTCGCGAGCTCGACCACTAAGAAGAACGTCCCTCGTGTCCCGGTCCTTAACAAAAAATGGAAAGGGTGAAACTCAACAAACACATTGTTGTCACGAGTTAATTTAGGAACCGAGAGTAAACTACGTGTGACTGAGGGAACACGAAGGACATCAAGCAGATGCAAGGTTTTAGTGGTACGTGAAAGAAGAGATGCCTGACCAACATGTGAGATGGGCATACCTGATCCATTGGCCGTGCGGACCTGATCGTGACCGGTGTAGGGCTGGCGAGTGGCCAGCTTGTCAAGCTGACTCGTCAAATGGTCTGTAGCGCATGTATC
>NC_057814.1:108609244-108611525 GCF_018294505.1 Triticum aestivum | reverse complement strand
TTTCCTTTTTTCTCTCCTTCTTTTTCTTCTAAATATGAACATACATAAATGACTTTGATCATACACAATTTCTATGAAAAAAAATCATAAAAATTCTATGAACAAAATTACAACAGAAAAAATCATAAAAATTCTATGAAAAAATTGATATATTCTTTGCATATGAACACACAAACATTTGCATATTCAATAATAATATCACCAAAAAAATCTAAACTACACATCTAAATTAATACATCTAAATTACAACAACTAAATTATCTAATTAACTACACATCCAAATTAATACAACTAAATTACAAATCTAACTACACATACAAATCTAATTACAACAACTAAATCTAACTACACATCCAAATTAATACTACACATACAAATCTAATTACATCCAAATTAATACTACACACATACAAATCTGGGCGACGGCGTGGGTGGCGGAGGGCGACAGCGACCGCGGCGGGCCGGGGGCGGAGGGCGGCGACGGTGACGTACGGGGCGATGGCTCGGGGGTGCGCGGCAGATGCCGACGGCGACGGCGGCGGGGTCGGAGGACGACGGCGACGGGCGATGGCATGGGCTCGGGGGCACGGGCGACGGCGACGACGACGGGGCAGCCTGGCGGCGTAGATCGAGCTCGCGGCGTCGTCGGGCGGGGGGACACTGGCGATGGAAATCATCAAATTTCCAAAGTGTTACTTATATAGCAAAGGCTTTGGTCCCGGTTGGTGGCTCCAACCGGAACCAATACCCACCCTTTGGTCCCGGTTGGTGCCACCAACCGGGACTAAAGGCCTCTTTTCACCAGCGCAAAGGGCGGGAAGCAGAGGCCTTTGGTCCCGGTTGGTGGCACCAAGCGGGACTAAAGGGGGGCATTGGTCCCGGTTGGTGCCACCAACCGAGACCAAAGGCCTTGCGCTGCCTGCGGCCATAAGTTTAGTCCCACCTCGCTAGCTGAGAGGGGCTCGGAGTGGTTTATAAGCCCCACTGCGGCTGCCCTCTCGAGCTCCTCTCAAATGCAGGCTTACGGGCCTAATGTCACACTGTGCTGTCTGTGGGCCTATTGGGCCTTCTGCGGGCCTGAATCCTGGCCCAGGTTGGGTTTCTAGTCGTATTCAGGCCATGGTGGCCCAATAGGTGGCAGTTTTTTAAATTTTTTGCATTATTTATTTTCTTTTGTTTTTTGCTTTATTTTTTAATTCTTTTTGCTTTTAGGTCGGCAAAATTATAAACTGTCTGTTAGTGCCATTAGTTTTAGAAAACATATAAACTTTCTATTAGTGCCAGTAGTTCTTTATGAAAATTCTTTTTGCTGTATTTAGTTTTTTTATTTTCTTTTTTGCTATACTTATTTTGTTTTATTTCTACTTACAACAAAAAACTTATTTATTTTATTTTGTTTTGTTTCTAATTACTTATTTATTTTACTTTATGATAATTCTTTCTGCTATTAAAGTTTCTATCAAAAAAAGTTCTTTATGAAAATTCTTTTTGCTTTTAATGATTAAAAATAAAAAAGAGGCGCAATGCGCGTTGATTTGCTTCAAGCCTTTCGGAATAGTGTAGACTGCACTACACATAGCTCGATGCAGTCTACCTTATTCCTCAAGGCTTGAAGCTAAACAACGTGAGCATTGTGCCTCTTCTTCATCGTCTCTGCACTCGGGGCTTATAAACCGCTCCTAGTGCCTCTCAGCTAGCGAGGTGGGACTAAAAAACTGCTTAGCTAGTAAGAAACTCTAGTACCGGTTCGTGCCACGAACAGGTACTAAAGGTGCTCGTGGGGCCACAGCCTCATTAGTACCGGTTCGTGGCACCAACAGGGACCAAAGGGTGGAATTGGTCCCGGTTCGTGCCACCAATGGCATGTTACAAAACGGACAATCTCTTTCAAAGTATCAGGATTTCATCCGGAAACTCGTCTGTTACAAAGGGATTTCTTTTTTTAAAACTTATTTGAACTCCTGACTTTTTGTGTGTTCAAAATGCACCATTCAAAGCCACATCATCATTTGTCAATCCTTTCTGACTTCATTTGTTATTTTTCCTGCATTTACTAATTATTTTGAGCTATAAGACACTAAAATTGAAAAGCATTTCAAATGAACTCTGAAAAGGTTGAAAGTAAGCATGATATCATCATTTCATCCACATAGCATGTGCAAGAAAGTTGAGAGGGTTACGGCAAAAGCTGGATGCACTTCGTGTACAAAACGGACAATCTCTTTCAAAGTATCAGGATTGCATCCGGAAACTCGTCTGTTACAAAGGGATTTCATTTTTT
>NC_057814.1:108607635-108608429 GCF_018294505.1 Triticum aestivum | reverse complement strand
TATTTTTCATGCATTTACTAATTATTTTGAGCTATAAGACCCTAAAATTGAAAAGCATTTCAAATGAACTCTGAAAAGGTTGAAAGTTGGCATGATATCATCATTTCATCCACATAGCATGTGCAAGAAAGTTGAGAGGGTTACGGCAAAAACTGGATGCACTTCGTGTACAAAACGGACAATCTCTTTCAAAGTATCAGGATTTCATCCGGAAACTCGTCTGTTACAAAGGGATTTCATTTTTTTAAACTTATTTGAACTCCTGACTTTGTGTGTGTTCAAAATGCACCATTCAAAGCCACATCATCATTTTTCAATCCTTTCTGACTTCATTTGTTATTTTTCATGCATTTACTAATTATTTTGAGCTATAAGACCCTCAAATTGACAGCATTTCAAATGAACTCTGAAAAGGTTGAAAGTTGGCATGATATCGTCAATTCATCCACATAGCATGTGCAAGAATGTTGAGAGGGTTAGGGCATAAACTGGATGCACTTCGTGTACAAAATGGACAATCTATCAAAGTATCAGGATTTCATCCGGAAACTCGTCTGTTACAAAGGGATTTCATTTTTTAGAACTTATGTGAACTCCTGACTTTGTGTGTGTTCAAAATGCACCATTCAAAGCCACATCATCATTTTTCAATCCTTTCTGACTTCATTTGTTATTTTTCATGCATTTACTTATTATTTTGAGCTATAAGACCCTAAAATTGACAAGCATTTCAAAATGAACTCTAAAAAGGTTGAAAGTTGGCATGATATCATCATTTCATCCACATAGCATGT
>NC_057814.1:108606634-108607625 GCF_018294505.1 Triticum aestivum | reverse complement strand
TTTTTTTAAACTTATTTGAACTCCTGACTTTGTGTGTGTTCAAAATGCACCATTCAAAGCCACATCATCATTTTTCAATCCTTTCTGACTTCATTTGTTATTTTTCATGCATTTACTAATTATTTTGAGCTATAAGACCCTCAAATTGAAAAGCATTTCAAATGAACTCTGAAAAGGTTGAAAGTTGGCATGATATCATCAATTCATCCACATAGCATGTGCAAGAAAGTTGAGAGGGTTAGGGCATAAACTGGATGCACTTCGTGTACAAAATGGACAATCTATCAAAGTTTCAGGATTTCATCCGGAAACTCGTCTGTTACAAAGGGATTTCATTTTTTAGAACTTATTTGAACTCCTGACTTTGTGTGTGTTCAAAATGCACCATTCAAAGCCACATCATCATTTTTCAATCCTTTCTGACTTCATTTGTTATTTTTCATGCATTTACTTATTATTTTGAGCTATAAGACCCTAAAATTGACAAGCATTTCAAAATGAACTCTAAAAAGGTTGAAAGTTGGCATGATATCATCATTTCATCCACATAGCATGTGCAAGCAACTTGAGAGGGTTACGGCAAAAACTGGATGCACTTCGTGTACAAAACGGACAATCTCTTTCAAAGTATCAGGATTTCATCCGGAAACTCGTCTGTTACAAAGGGATTTCATTTTTTTAAACTTATTTGAACTCCTGACTTTTTGTGTGTTCAAAATGCACCATTCAAAGCCACATCATCATTTTTCAATCCTTTCTGACTTCATTTGTTATTTTTCATGCATTTACTAATTATTTTGAGCTATAAGACCCTAAAATTGAAAAGCATTTCAAATGAACTCTGAAAAGGTTGAAAGTTGGCATGATATCATCATTTCATCCACATAGCATGTGCAAGAAAGTTTAGAGGGTTACGGCAAAAACTGGATACTTCGTGTACAAAACGGACAATCTCTTTCAAAGTATCAGGATTTCATCCGGAAACTCGTCT
>NC_057814.1:108604383-108605518 GCF_018294505.1 Triticum aestivum | reverse complement strand
AAGTATCAGGATTTCATACGGAAACTCGTCTATTGCAAAGGGATTTCATATTTTAAAACTTATTTGAACTTCTGACTTTTTGTGTGTTCAAAGTGCACCATTCAAAGCCACATCATCATTTGTCAAGCCTTTCTGACTTCATTCGTTATTTTTCATGCATTTACTAATCATTTTGAGCTATAAGACCCTATAATTGAAAAGCATTTCAAATGAACTCTGAAAAGGTTGAAAGTTGGCATGGTATCATAATTTCATCCACATAGCATATGCAAGAGAGTTGAGAGGGTTATGGCAAAAGTTGGATGCACTTCGTGTACAAAACGGACAATCTCTTTCAAAGTATCAGGACTTCATACGGAAACTCGTCTGTTACAAAGGGATTTCATTTTTTAAAACTTATTTGAATTCCTGACTTTTTGTGTGTTCAAAATGCACCATTCAAAGCCACATCATCATTTTTCAATCCTTTCTGACTTCATTTGTTATTTTTCATGCATTTACTAATTATTTTGAGCTATAAGACCGTAAAATTGAAAAGCATTTCAAATGAACTCCAAAAGGTTGGAAGTTGGCATGCAATCATCATTTCATCCACTTAGCATGTGCAAGGAAGTTGAGAGGGTTACGGCAAAAACTGGATGCACTTCGTGTACAAAACGGACAATCTCTTTCAAAGTATCAGGATTTCATACGGAAACTCGTCTGTTGCAAAGGGATTTCTTATTTCAAAACTTATTTGAACTCCTGACTTTTTGTGTGTTCAAAATGCACCATTCAAAGCCACATCATCATTTGTCAATCCTTTCTGACTTCATTTGTTATTTTTCATGCATTTACTAATCATTTTGAGCTATAAGACCCTAAAATTGAAAAGCATTTCAAATGAACTCCGAAAAGGTTGAAAGTTGGCATGGTATCATCATTTCATCCACATAGCATGTGCAAGAAAGTTGAGAGGGTTACGGCAAAAACTGGATGCACTTCGTGTACAAAACAGACAAACTCTTTCAAAGTATGAGGATTTCATACGGAAACTCGTCTGTTACAAAGGGATTTCATTTTTTAAAACTTATTTGAACTCTTGACTTTTTGTGTGTTCAAAATGCACCATTCAAAGCCACATCATCATTTTTCA
>NC_057814.1:108603731-108604373 GCF_018294505.1 Triticum aestivum | reverse complement strand
GTTACGGCAAAAACTGGATGCACTTCGTGTACAAAACGGACAATCTCTTTCAAAGTATCAGGATTTCATCCGGAAACTACTCTGTTACAAAGGGATTTCATTTTTTAAAACTTATTTGAACTCCTGACTTTTTGTGTGTTCAAAATGCACCATTCAAAGCCACATCATCATTTTTCAATCCTTTCTGACTTCATTTGTTATTTTTCATGCATTTACTAATTATTTTGAGCTATAAGACCCTAAAATTGAAAAGCATTTCAAATGAACTCTGAAAAGGTTGAAAGTTGGCATGATATCATTATTTCATCCACATAGCATGTGCAAGAAAGTTGAGAGGGTTACGGCAAAACTGGATGCACTTCGTGTACAAAACGGACAATCTCTTTCAAAGAATCAGGATTTCATCCGGAAACTCATCTGTTACAAAGGGATTTCATTTTTTTAAACTTATTTGAACTCTTGACTTTTTGTGTGTTCAAAATGCACCATTCAAAGCCAAATCATCATTTTTCAATCCTTTCTGACTTCATTTGTTATTTTTCATGCATTTACTAATTATTTTGAGCTATAAGACCCTAAAATTGAAAAGCATTTCAAATGAACTCTGAAAAGGTTGAAAGTTGGCATGATATCATTATTTCA
>NC_057814.1:108599681-108603694 GCF_018294505.1 Triticum aestivum | reverse complement strand
AAAGTTGAGAGGGTTACGGCAAAAACTGGATGCACTTCGTGTACAAAACGGACAATCTCTTTCAAAGTATCAGGATTTCATCCGGAAACTCGTCTGTTACAAAGGGATTTCATTTTTTAAACCTTATTTGAACTCCTGACTTTTTGTGTGTTCAAAATGCACCATTCAAAGCCAAATCATCATTTTTCAATCCTTTCTGACTTCATTTGTTATTTTTCATGCATTTACTAATTATTTTGAGCTATAAGACCGTAAAATTGAAAAGCATTTCAAATGAAGTCTGAAAAGGTTGAAAGTTGGCATGCTATCATCATTTCATCCACATAGCATGTGCAAGAAAGTTGAGAGGGTTACGGCAAAAACTGGATGCACTTCGTGTACAAAACGGACAATCTCTTTCAAAGTATCAGGATTTCATCCGGAAACTCGTCTGGTACAAAGGGATTTCATTTTTTAAACCTTATTTGAACTCCTGACTTTTTGTGTGTTCAAAATGCACCATTCAAAGCCACATCATCATTTTTCAATCCTTTCTGACTTCATTTGTTATTTTTCATGCATTTACTAATTATTTTGAGCTATAAGACCCTAAAATTGAAAAGCATTTCAAATGAACTCTGAAAAGGTTGAAAGTTGGCATGATATCATCATTTCATGCACATAGCATGTGCAAGAAAGTTGAGAGGGTTACGGCAAAAACTGGATGCACTTCGTGTACAAAACGGACAATCTCTTTCAAAGTATCAGGATTTCATCCGGAAACTCGTCTGTTACAAAGGGATTTCATTTTTTAAAACTTATTTGAACTCCTGACTTTTTGTGTGTTCAAAATGCACCATTCAAAGCCACATCATCATTTTTCAATCCTTTCTGACTTCATTCGTTATTTCTCATGCATTTACTAATTATTTTGTGCTATAAGACCCTAAAATTGAAAAGCATTTCAAATGAAATCTGAAAAGGTTGAAAGTTGGCATGATATCATCATTTCATCCACATAGCATGTGCAAGAAAGTTGAGAGGGTTACGGCAAAAACTGGATGCACTTCGTGTACAAAACGGACAATCTCTTTCAAAGTATCAGGATTTCATCCGGAAACTCGTCTGTTACAAAGGGATTTCATTTTTTAAAACTTATTTGAACTCCTGACTTTTTGTGTGTTCAAAATGCACCATTCAAAGCCACATCATCATTTTTAAATCCTTTCTGATATCATTTGTTATTTCTCATGCATTTACTAATTATTTTGAGCTATAAGACCCTAAAATTGAAAAGCATTTCAAATGAACTCTGAAAAGGTTGAAAGTTGGCATGATATCATCATTTCATCCACATAGCATGTGCAAGAAAGTTGAGAGGGTTACGGCAAAAACTGGATGCACTTCGTGTACAAAACGGACAATCTCTTTCAAAGTATCAGGATTTCATCCGGAAACTCGTCTGTTACAAAGGGATTTCATTTTTTAAACCTTATTTGAACTCCTGACTTTTTGTGTGTTCAAAATGCACCATTCAAAGCCAAATCATCATTTTTCAATCCTTTTTTACTTCATTTGTTATTTTTCATGCATTTACTAATTATTTTGAGCTATAAGACCCTAAAATTGAGAAGCATTTCAAATGAACTATGAAAACGTTGAAAGTTGGCATGATATCATCATTTCATCCACATAGCATGTGCAAGAAAGTTGAGAGGGTTACGGCAAAAACTGGATGCACTTCGTGTACAAAACGGACAATCTCTTTTAAAGTATCAGGATTTCATCCGGAAACTCGTCTGTTACAAAGGGATTTCATTTTTTAAACCTTATTTGAACTCCTGACTTTTTGTGTGTTCAAAATGCACCAGTCAAAGCCACATCATCATTTTTCAATCCTTTCTGACTTCATTTGTTATTTTTCATGCATTTACTAACTATTTTGAGCTATAAGACCCTAAAATTGAGAAGCATTTCAAATGAACTCTGAAAAGGTTGAAAGTTGGCATGCTATCATCATTTCATCCACATAGCATGTGCAAGAAAGTTGAGAGGGTTACGGCAAAAACTGGATGCACTTCGTGTACAAAATGGACAATCTCTTTCAAAGTATGAGGATTTCATCCGGAAACTCGTCTGTTACAAAGGGATTTCATTTTTTAAACCTTATTTGAACTCCCGACTTTTTGTGTGTTCAAAATGCACCATTCAAAGCCACATCATCATTTTTCAATCCTTTCTGACTTCATTTGTTATTTTTCATGCATTTACAAATTATTTTGAGCTATAAGACCCTAAAATTGAAAAGCATTTCAAATGAACTCTGAAAAGGTTGAAAGTTGGCATGCTATCATCATTTCATCCACATAGCATGTGCAAGAAAGTTGAGAGGGTTACGGCAAAAACTGGATGCACTTCGTGTACAAAACGGACAATCTCTTTCAAAGTATCAGGATTTCATCCGGAAACTCGTCTGTTACAAAGGGATTTCATTTTTTAAACCTTATTTGAACTCCTGACTTTTTGTGTGTTCAAAATGCACCATTCAAAGCCAAATCATCATTTTTCAATCCTTTCTGACTTCATTTGTTATTTTTCATGCATTTACTAATTATTTTGAGCTATAAGACCCTAAAATTGAAAAGCATTTCAAATGAACTCTGAAAAGGTTGAAAGTTGGCATGATATCATCATTTCATCCACATAGCATGTGCAAGAAAGTTGAGAGGGTTACGGCAAAAACTGGATGCACTTCGTGTACAAAACGGACAATCTCTTTCAAAGTATCAGGATTTCATCCGGAAACTCGTCTGTTACAAAGGGATTTCATTTTTTATACCTTATTCGAACTCCTGACTTTTTGTGTGTTCAAAATGCACCATTCAAAGCCACATCATCATTTTTCAATCCTTTCTGACTTCATTTGTTATTTTTCATGCATTTACTAATTATTTTGAGCTATAAGACCCTAAAATTGAAAAGCATTTCAAATGAACTCTGAAAAGGTTGAAAGTTGGCATGATATCATCATTTCATCCACATAGCATGTGCAAGAAAGTTGAGAGGGTTACGGCATAAACTGGATGCACTTCGTGTACAAAATGGACAATCTCTATCAAAGTATCAGGATTTCATCCGGAAACACGTCTGTTACAAAGGGATTTCATTTTTTAGAACTTATTTGAACTCCTGACTTTGTGTGTGTTCAAAATGCACCATTCAAAGCCACATCATCATTTTTCAATCCTTTCTGACTTCATTTGTTATTTTTCATGCATTTACTTATTATTTTGAGCTATAAGACCCTAAAATTGAAAAGCATTTCAAATGAACTCTGAAAAGGTTGAAAGTTGGCATGATATCATTATTTCATCCACATAGCATGTGCAAGAAAGTTGAGAGGGTTACGGCAAAAACTGGATGCACTTCGTGTACAAAACGGACAATCTCTTTCAAAGTATCAGGATTTCATCCGGAAACTCATCTGTTACAAAGGGATTTCATTTTTTTAAACTTATTTGAACTCTTGACTTTTTGTGTGTTCAAAATGCACCATTCAAAGCCACATCATCATTTGTCAATCCTTTCTGACTTCATTTGTTATTTTTCATGCATTTACTAATTATTTTGAGCTATAAGACCCTAAAATTGAAAAGCATTTCAAATGAACTCTGAAAAGGTTGAAAGTAAGCATAATATCATCATTTCATCCACATAGCATGTGCAAGAAAGTTGAGAGGGTTACGGCAAAAGCTGGATGCACTTCGTGTACAAAACGGACAATCTCTTTCAAAGTATCAGGATTGCATCCGGAAACTCGTCTGTTACAAAGGGATTTCATTTTTTAAAACTTATTTGAACTCCTGACTTTTTGTGTGTTCAAAATGCACCATTCAAAGCCACATCATCATTTTTCAATCCTTTCTGACTTCATCTGTTATTTTTCATGCATTTACTAATTATTTTGAGCTATAAGACCCTAAAATTGAAAAGCATTTCAAATGAACTCTAAAAAGGTTGAAAGTTGGCATGAT
>NC_057814.1:108574177-108574941 GCF_018294505.1 Triticum aestivum | reverse complement strand
AAAAACTGGATGCACTTCGTGTACAAAACGGACAATCTCTTTCAAAGTATCAGGATTTCATCCGGAAACTCGTCTGTTACAAAGGGATTTCATTTTTTAAAACTTATTTGAACTCCTGTCTTTGTGTGTGTTCGAAATGCACCATTCAACGCCACATCATCATTTTTCAATCCTTTCTGACTTCATTTGTTATTTTTCATGCATTTACTAATTATTTTGAGCTATAAGACCCTAAAATTGAAAAGCATTTCAAATGAACTCTGAAAAGGTTGAAAGTTGGCATGATATCATCATTTCATACACATAGCATGTGCAAAGAAGTTGAGAGGGTTACCGCAAAAACTGGATGCACTTCGTGTACAAAACGGACAATCTCTTTCAAAGTATCAGGATTTCATCCGGAAACTCGTCTGTTACAAAGGGATTTCATTTTTTAAAAATTATTTGAACTCCTGACTTTGTGTGTGTTCAAAATGCACCATTCAAAGCCACATCATCATTTTTCAATCCTTTCTGACTTCATTTGTTATTTTTCATGCATTTACTAATTATTTTGAGCTATAAGACCCTAAAATTGAAAAGCATTTCAAATGAACTCTGAAAAGGTTGAAAGTTGGCATGATATCATTATTTCATCCACATAGCATGTGCAAGAAAGTTGAGAGGGTTACGGCAAAAACTGGATGCACTTCGTGTACAAAACGGACAATCTCTTTCAAAGTATCAGGATTTCATCCGGAAACTCGTCTGTTACAAAGGGATTT
>NC_057814.1:108568783-108569609 GCF_018294505.1 Triticum aestivum | reverse complement strand
ATGCATTTACTAATTATTTTGAGCTATAAGACCCTCAAATTGAAAAGCATTTCAAATGAACTCTGAAAAGGTTGAAAGTTGGCATGATATCATCAATTCATCCACATAGCATGTGCAAGAAAGTTGAGAGGGTTAGGGCATAAACTGGATGCACTTCGTGTACAAAATGGACAATCTAGCAAAGTATCAGGATTTCATCCGGAAACTCGTCTGTTACAAAGGGATTTCATTTTTTAGAACTTATTTGAACTCCTAACTTTGTGTGTGTTCAAAATGCACCATTCAAAGCCACATCATCATTTTTCAATCCTTTCTGACTTCATTTGTTATTTTTCATGCATTTACTTATTATTTTGAGCTATAAGACCCTAAAATTGACAAGCATTTCAAAATGAACTCTAAAAAGGTTGAAAGTTGGCATGATATCATCATTTCATCCACATAGCATGTCCAAGAAACTTGAGAGGGTTACGGCAAAAACTGGATGCACTTCATGTACAAAACGGACAATCTCTTTCAAAGTATCAGGATTTCATCCGGAAACTCGTGTGTTACAAAGGGATTTCATTTTTTTTAAACTTATTTGAACTCCTGACTTTTTGTGTGTTCAAAATGCACCATTCAAAGCCACATCATCATTTTTCAATCCTTTCTGACTTCATTTGTTATTTTTCATGCATTTACTAATTATTTTGAGCTATAAGACCCTAAAATTGAAAAGCATTTCAAATGAACTCTGAAAAGGTTGAAAGTTGGCATGATATCATCATTTCATCCACATAGCATGTGCAAGAAAGTTGAGAGGGTTACGGCAAAAACTGGATAC
>NC_057814.1:108568014-108568773 GCF_018294505.1 Triticum aestivum | reverse complement strand
CATTTGTTATTTTTCATGCATTTACTAATTATTTTGAGCTATAAGACCCTAAAATTGAAAAGCATTTCAAATGAACTCTAAAAAGGTTGAAAGTTGGCATGATATCATCATTTCATCCACATAGCATGTGCAAGAAAGTTGAGAGGGTTATGGCAAAAACTGGATGCACTTCGTGTACAAAACGGACAATCCCTTTCAAAGTATCAAGATTTCATCCGGAAACTCGTCTGTTACAAAGGGATTTCATTTTTTAAAACTTATTTGAACTCCTGACTTTGTGTGTGTTCAAAATACACCATTCTAAGCCACATCATCATTTTTCAATCCTTTCTGACTTCATTTGTTATTTTTCATGCATTTACTAATTATTTTGAGCTATAAGACCCTAAAATTGAAAAGCATTTCAAATGAACTCTGAAAAGGTTGAAAGTTGGCATGATATCATCATTTCATCCACATAGCATGTGCAAGAAAGTTGAGAGGGTTACGGCATAAACTGGATGCACTTCGTGTACAAAATGGACAATCTCTATCAAAGTATCAGGATTTCATCCGGAAACTCGTCTGTTACAAAGGGATTTCATTTTTTAGAACTTATTTGAACTCCTGACTTTGTGTGTGTTCAAAATGCACCATTCAAAGCCACATCATCATTTTTCAATCCTTTCTGACTTCATTTGTTATTTTTCATGCATTTACTAATTATTTTGAGCTATAAGACCCTAAAATTGAAAAGCATTTCAAATGAACTCTAAAAAG